>NC_142125.1:3250000-3492500 GCF_056152115.1 Neolamprologus brichardi
TTGAATTAAATATTAAAGTATATGTATGTAACCCTTTTTAGGACACAATCTGTGTCAAAGAACTTTGTTCAGAAAATAATAATGTGGAGTGGCTTCTGGAAAAAGAGCTGAAGGGAAAAATGTCATTTAGGATTCGAGATTTCCATTTGGCCGCCTGAAAGAGACTTAACGCCAATTGTCCTGCTGGTCATCTCACAGGATAGAATGCAAATGCAGGGGTCTATAGGGCCTGGTGCGGGACAGCCATTGATTTGAGATGAATACAGTGGCTACTCTCAGGCCCTTCACAGTTATTAGGACTAATAGAGAAACATAAAATAGTGAGCGAGAGAAGCTCAGATCTGCACAAATGCTCTAAATAGCTGGCTACTCCACAGGCCTCTCGGAGAGTTTGGCTTGCAATTTGCATTCCTTTGTGTGACAACTTGTAATCCTCCCCTCAGCATGCCAAGAAACACACAACAGATTTATTGTCCCAGTCAACAAATCGTTTAGGTCATCCCAAACCTATTACAGCCTAATGCAGTGGGATCCCAAACCCCCTCCACCACACACACTCCCCCAGTGCACCGCCTTGTCTCAACCACCGGAGACTTGCACACAAACTCTGCACGGCCGGGGCCCCAAAGTTGCACCGCTTTGTTGGCCCCCGGTCTATTCAGAGCCGATGTACTTCTGGAGCTTTATACCTTCTCAGTGCAGCGTAGGAGGCTGGGAGGGACAGAAACACGGTCGAGACTCGCCGGGATATCCGTGCTAAAGGGACATGAGGTTTTCGCCGCTGTGGGCCCACACAAGTTGTGCTCAGATTTCATGCGTCTACAGTGTAATATTGTGGTATTTTAAGAGAGAGAGAGAGATTGAGAGAGAGAGAGAGAGAGAGAGAGGATGAAAAAAGCTTGTTTATTGCCAAAGAATTGCTTCAAAACAGCGTCAATGTCACGTCCAACCAAGAGCTTGGCAGTGATTTTACTCTTTAAAAAGTTGCATTTATAGGAGAAAAATCACACAAGATATAAAACATGGTAACTCCCCATTTTGGCAACGTTTGCAGGGATTCAAACAATATGTAAAATTATTTTTTTAAGTCTCTTGATTGTTACCCTTTTACTAAATCCTCTGGTTTCTTTTTCTTATTTTATTTATCATTGTGCCCCATTTTCCATTTGGGCAGTGGAGCTAAAGCAAATCACAACACGTCATATAGTTTTTGGATAGTATGACCTAAGCATAATGACAGCTGTTTGGTCCTGTCATTGTGTTTGATGGAGCGAAACCACATCCTCACGTGTTTGCAGGAAAACTCTGACAAGGCTGTATTTTGGCTTGTCTGGAACAGGCGTGACTGACTGACTAACTGCAGGTTGTTTATTGTGTGTGACAGAGAGAGGAGGGTGTTTTTGTTTATTTGTTTGTTTGTTATTTTCAGATTTTCTGTCTATAGATATATAGATAGATATTTACGCTAAATGTTTTGAAAAAACGATTTCATGTAATTAGCCTAAACAGACCGTAGAAGAGAAGTGAAACGAGTTAGTGAGTTGAATTAAATTGGACTTAATTCATATGAACTGAGCTGAGAATAAAGCACAGTAAATAAAAGCGTGAGAGGCGACACAGAAAGAGAGACCACAGCCCATCTGTGTGTCTCGGCCTCGCTCTGCAGGACTCAAACGCGGGGTCAGGCCAGAGAGAAAGAGAGACGGGGGAAGATCTCTCCCCCACCAGACATTTTCCCGCAAACACAACGGGCCTTTGATTCGTTTGTTTGGACACACACACTCATGTCTAATTGTTGTTTTTCTTTTTTAGCGTGCCCCACAAGGCGCACATGCATCATGCAGGACAGGCAGCGCATATGGCATCGGTACTCCTCTGAAACCACACTAAACAGCTCTGCGCAGGGCCAGCGTTTACCATCGCATGCAGAGCGCCAGGCTCGGGCTTGTGGCCCGACAAGCGTCATTCTTTCTCTATGGAGATCAACACAGCCATAATTATAACGGAAGTAATGTTCGTTTTGGCATCAATGAGGAAGAGCCCTGAAAAATGCATCCTGCATCTGAACGAGCCGCCAAGTCACGCATTCATTCTTAAAATTGTAATGTCGGTGGAAAAAAAAACCCAATATAAAAAAAGAACGATGTGGTTGATTTCTGTACGAATTAGAGTCGTTTTTCTAAACGTCAAGCATGTAATCAGCCAAAATTTTACATTTGTTCTGATAACGATGCCTTTTTCTTGGAGACGTCAGCTCCAATTTTGGATTAAGTGCGGGAATTCGTGACACTTTGGGGCTTAACGTGGAGTACAATTACTTGTTTAGATGAGCGAGTCTAATGATCCGTTCATTATTCTGAAACACTAATGACACGAGAGGATCGGTGAGCTAAATCATAGCCGATTCAGGCTGCCTTTAATTGTCTGCCTGCTGCTAGGCTGCACAGATCAGCCCCTCCTCGTTCCTCATAACTTCACTCCCGCATTCAGTATTTTTTCTCCAGCCAACAAAAGCGGATCTGACTACATTTAACACCCATTTTAAAGATCCAACAGCCACCGGACTCTTTTTTTTCTTTTTTTTGTGTTAATTCTGTCCTAATCCGTCTTTATCCTTATTTAAACGTCATTTACTACAACACAGACGAGCGACATTACGCAGGTGAATGAAGAGGTTAAGAAAATAATTCTCCTTCATACCACGCGCTTCATCACGGAGTCAAGACTGAAACACATGTTCTCCATTTCCACATACAGTCACTTACTCCACTGTGACCACAACATAACAGCATCCATTAAGTATATAAATCGTTCATTAACATAATCCGCCCGAAATATTTTATTTGAATACTTAGGACTCGATTTTAGGTCAAAACACGAGCTTGTTATTTATTTATTTATTTATTTATTTTAATCGTGTAATTTATTTGATCAATTATGAAAATTGATTTAACATCATTATTACTATTAATATAATTATTGTCATTATTGTCCTTGAAAAATAATTTCATCGGCTATATCAGCAAAAAAAAAAAAAAAAAAAGGAGAGGGGCGCCATTGCATTTTACAAGTGTTTTACATCTAACGGAATGACTTACATGAAGGTGCAGCTGCAGGTCCGCTGAAGTGGCGCTGGTATTAATTTATTTTGTCAAATTTAATTTTCTTTCGGAGCGCGCCAATGCCAGTGAGGCCAAGCTTTGTCGGCATGTTTGTAGTTGTGCTTGGCAAAGAAAGCTGGCGAAGTTTTCCAGATCGCACGAACTCGTGTTTCAAAGAAGACTTTCATGAGTTTATTTCATTTTTCAATATCATTTCTCAGCTCTCGAGCTTTGCCGAATGTGCTCTAAATGCATCGGCCTGTATGGAAGAGTATTTATTACAACGATGGGTTCAAAGAGTGCGTCGTTAAGTTTAAGCGACATTTAAAGTCGTTTTAAGGAAAATAATAATACAAAAATTGTTTAAAATGTGTTTAAATAATTAGAAACAAAATAAATGGCGTAAGAACGAAAAAGAAAGGGATCAGAAGGACAGCATCTCATTTGGAATTAAGGGGCTAGATTAAACGTGTCTCCCTCAAGGCAAACGTGAAGCCAGGATGACCTAAGCGACATGGTTTTCGTCTGCATACATTAGTCTGGCCACACGGCTGCTTGCACACATGCCCTTGGTTAGGTCGTCTCATTTCGTAGATTTCCCACAGATTTTTCGGTAACTCAATCTGTCGACAATCAATACGCTGCCCAGAGCCTATTGAATAAATACATTATTCAATTATTTGGAAAACTCTTCACAGCCCACTCCTTTTTCATCTCATTAGACTGCGAAATCTAATGCTGAGCCAACTCGGCATCCTCTCAGTAGCTCTTCAAATGTTTAGGAAATGAACTCTGAAGAAAATGTACTTTAATTAGTTATTAGACCACAATCTCCAATGAACATGACAAGTTTTCAAATGTGAGTCTGCAGCCATGCAGTTTATTCCAGTCAGTCGGACTCAAGCGAGGCAGCAGAGAAGCAGGTGGTTTCTCTTGGTTCTTCAAGGGTCCCACTACGGCCTTAAGGACGCAGTCATCCTGGGTTCCCCCATTCTGCAGCACTCCTTCACCTCCTCTCTCTCCTGGATGGCCCGCTGCTCTCCCCCTCCCTCCTCCTCCTCCTCCTCCTCCTCCTCTTCTTGGGCCTTTGATCAAAGCTGGCCTCTCTGCCACAGCTGCCCATCAGGGGGCTCCTCACCCTCACCTACAACAACACTGCCTGCTGGGCGCCCTTCTCTGATGCACACACAGCCACAAACATACAGGGGCTAATGCAGGAACCCACACACAGATCAGGCCTGACCCCCACACTCCCAAAAAAATATTATTAATCTCTAAGGACAAA
This sequence comes from Neolamprologus brichardi, assembly GCF_056152115.1. Lineage (NCBI taxonomy): Eukaryota > Metazoa > Chordata > Actinopteri > Cichliformes > Cichlidae > Neolamprologus > Neolamprologus brichardi. The sequence continues at coordinate 3,254,387 of NC_142125.1, forward strand.
GCAAAGCAGATGAAACCTCGGACACAAAGGGAAAGATAAAAAAGAAAAGAAAGAAACGTTAACTTATTTGTGCAAAAACACACAGGAGTATTTGTAAAAATGTGTGAGTATGCTCAAAGTTTCCAAAAGGCTTCTCAAATTCACACAGGTTCATTTGTTTTTGCAGAGTGAAAGAGACAGGCAATGTTACCCAGAGTACATGCTATGCTTTGAAAGGGCAAACACATTATGTGCTGGGAGCTGCATTTTCTACATACAAACAGACACCAGAACAAACAAGCACCACAGCTTGCTTGCATATGTAAAACTGTACTTGGGTCCACCTGTAAGCTTTTATCTGAAGGTCTGGTACCCAAGTTACTTCCTCTTCTGTGCTTGACCTCAAAGTTCCTCTCATCTGGCATGTCTACACCCAATTACAGACACAAGAAAGGCTTTGGTCTGCCTTCCAGTGGCACTGAGAACATCCTGGTACATAATTTTTATAATCTCTCATGTTCCACTCATCGCGGTGGCAAATGTTAGTTGACGTCTTTTGTCTTTCTCCATGGTGAGCTGTTGGTTTCTTTTTGAAAACCCACAGTTCTTCTCCAGAACTGGAAGTAATCCTGTTGAAACATCTGGTGATGACTCAGTCGGCATATCAGATACACATCACATGTGATTCATTATCCTGAGGTTGGCCTGTCCCGGGCAAATTGGACTTTGTATATTTTCAGACGGTCCCATGCATATACATGGGACCCGGCTGTGATGACACATCGGCCCGATGAAAGTGTTTCCAGTGTTTGTGTCCCAGTTCAAAGAGGTTGATGGGAACCTCCGCTGCTGATGTGACACAGGAAGCACCTTGGGCCAATCCTCTCCACCCTCACCTGCGCCCCCGAAAGCCCCCGTCACACTGTTAGCCCAACAGTGCTGGGGTCAATTAACTAATTAAGTGCCAATTAAAGCATTAACTGTTTCCCAGAGGTTGTGAGGTAGCACGGGGGTGGGACATTGAGCAGGTGGCCACGGGGCTGAACAAGTATGAAAGGGTTTCATTTCCAAAAACACGATGACAAAGAAGAAGAAGCTTGGCTACTGGAGCAAGAATAGTAACATCAGTGTATTTATCCTGCTGTCCGTGCATGAAACAGACTTTTTTCCAAGTGTGTTTTTCTTTGCTGTTGTTTGATTATTAGCTCAGAAGCCAATGATGAAATTTACCAACTTATTCTAGAAGTAAATCAATTGAACATTTTGCAGTTTTGCAAAGTTGACATCAGTGGTTTTGTTGATGGACGTTTAATCAGCAGCAGCAAAATTCTGAATGGTTTTCTGTCCCCCTGCATCCAGTCATGTGACAGTCCCAAGAAGTTCAATTCAATTCAATTCAATTTTATTTATATAGCGCCAAATCACAACAAAAGTCGCCTCAAGGCGCTTCACAGATACAGAGAAAAACCCAACAATCATATGACCCCCTATGAGCAGCACTTTGGCGACAGTGGGAAGGAAAAACTCCCTTTTAACAGGAAGAAACCTCCAGCAGAACCAGGCTCAGGGAGGGGCGGGGCCATCTGCTGCGACCGGTTGGGGTGAGAGAAGGTGCAAGTTAAAGGCAAACACGTAAATTATTTATATTTATCTTCCTGCTAGTGTCTGGGTTACTCTTACTAGGTAAAGTCCACCCATCTGGAACTTCACGCAGGTTGAAATACACAAAATTTCAGGACACTATTTAATATGAGTCTGGCTGAGTTATGCCTCACAAAGACCCAACTACTGTAAGACCTCAGGCTCTCTGTTGAATACACTGTTCTCTGTGTGATTTTCTTCCCCCCTTCATTGACCCCATGCGTCTGCGCTTAAACCTTAAACAGTCAAAGTTGAAGGGGGAATAGAAAGTCAGTGAGGTAAAAAGCATTAAAGACGATATCCATACTTCTTCCAAGGGGTGAACGTACAGGATGCAGAGCGGATACATAAGTAGCGGTGCACGTCCATGTAAAGCTCCCCTGTAGAGTTGTGGTCAATTTGCTCTTGGTTTGCTCAGTTTAGCATGTCATTTAAAACTGGAATTAAGTAAATGATAACATGAATCTAATCCTCACTCACTTCCTCGTAGGTTAGAACAGTAATTTTATGGTTGTTTTCAACTTTTATTTTCAAGAAAATCGACCTAATATATTGACTTAAGAGTGAATTAATCTTTTCTACTTTGCAAATTGGATACTGCTCCCTAGACAATGATTTTCTGTTTAAAAGGCCCAGGCTCAAATCTTGTGTGTTACCTATACATCCCTCCGAGCAGCTGTCATCCAATTCCTATACCCGCTCCCAGCGAGCATGTGTAAGGGTTAGCGCCTTGGCGCTGCTCGCTCCCCACAGGCTTAGTTATTGGACGTTTTTCCTCCACATTTAGGACCAACAGGCTGTGTCCCTGGCTCCCCCTCACTCTGTGTTTACCCAGGCGGGGCGCCACCTCCCTTTCAGCAGGTTCACGTGGAGTTCTGGGGTTTCAACTGGCCGAGTGAAGTCTGCGTCAAGAAATCCCATCATCATGACATGGAAGAGAGGTTAGCGAGAATCATTGTGCTGCTGCACAGAGCAAGACGGTTAAATAAAGTCTGCTCTTATTGTGGGTACCTAACAGGCAGTTTCACTGATCGCTAGGAGGAATGCAGCGCATTAGTCAGCTAATACTGAAAAGGGCAAATGAAATGGTTTAGAATAAAAATATTATCAGAGATTGTGGTAACTAAATGATGCTGTTCTTGCTGACTGGGCAGGTTAAGTTTTAAGATGTAATCCATCTCACATTTTAGGCATTTTAGTATGACAGAGGATAATTAATGTGAGGCAAAAGTTTTCATAAGCCCTGTGGCTTCCAAGGCATTCGTACAAGTGTTATGTGAGACAAGAGGAGAGGGAAAAAGACACCATGGGAGTGAAGACTGTGAAGAGGAGTGATACGGAAAGGAGGAAGACAAGGAGTCGGGTGGAATGTCCAAGAAAACAGAAGACAACACAAGAGACTGCAACTGTTGGATATTATCATCCTTTTGCAGCGGCAAAAAAAATTCCTGCAATGCAAATAAGCATGCACGAGCACATACATGCACGAACGGACAATCCACGGAATGCTGACAGCAACTGGTCCTCATGCGCCTTCAGTGTTGAGAGAGAATCCGAGGAATGGTATAAGGAGGAATTTCAGATCTCTAAAACAATCTTTCACTTTCCTCCTAGTGCAGGAATTTGAGATCTAACCGTTTCGTGAAAGCACTCAACATCTGAGACATATTCATCGACTAACGCGGCTCATATGCTATAGCTATCGTGTATCAGTGCTCCACCTAAACTGAAAACAAGGACAAATGCTTCTGTTCTATACGCTGGGACACAGCAGGTCGCAGGTTAACACTTAAACCAGCAGCCGTTTATGAAATATCGCTCTCCAAACTACAACTCTGTTCTCTCTGTGTCGTTCTTTCGCTATCTCTAATATCTTCTTCACTCAATGTTTCTTCTGGCACTCAGCTTCCCTGTCTGTGTGCATCAACAAACACAAGCGGCGAAACCAGCAACTGTATTAACAGATGGCCAGAGTCAATAAAACACACACAAATCAAGTGCTGGACACATCTGTTGTATGTAGAGTCTGACTAATCTTTCTGTGTGGCTCAACGGGAGTGATGGAATCACAGCAGCTTGGTCAGATTAGAGGGAACGGGGCAGATCACTCAGGGGACAGCAGGCAGCTTTGTAATGGATTGCAGGATGGAGATAAAGTCCGATCGAGGCTTGGGGGGCATGTTTTAGTCCGATAAAGTCAGTAGCATACATAGGAAGTAGAAATAAATGGGCCATCGTGGGTTACTGCTGAAGAACTTTTTGTTTTTAGTCGCTGTCACTTAAGCTTTTTGACAGTCAGTGTTATGTGTGGTTTGGCCCTGAAAGTCTGATTTCATATGGAGTTTAAGGTGCGTACCTGCAGTAGAAGTGTGTCAGCTGTAAGCAGCTGAAACCTGCTCTGCACAGTGAAACAGACAAAACGTGATGTAGCAACTGCTACTTACATTTATTAAAAATGCATATGTACTGACAGCCCATTCGCACTCCTGGGGCGTAACATGCCGACGTTTTGTCACGTCCCGCGGCGTTCCCGAGGAACGCGAAAGGAGACCTTCGGCGTTGTTATGGTACGCGGCGGGTTATGGCTGAAATCCAGTGCAATGACGCTCCCGCGGTAATAGACGTTCCAGCCCTAAACCTAACCTTATCCCTAGCCCTAACCATAACCCTTTTCCTGATCTTAACCAGGACTTTAATGATGTTAAATAGCGTGTTTCTAAGCGATTTGAAGAAAAAGAACGAACATGTGTAGATTGAGTCCATACGGTTCTCATATTTCCTCATTTTTCCGAGGTCGTCATTCAGGAACGTGGTGGGTAGCCAAAAACGTAATATGTTGACGATTTGTCACCTAGTGTAAAATGTTACGCTGTGGGAGTGAGAACGTGTTGGTACTGATTGTGAACACTTCAATGAGGGCTGGAGTATAGAGGTTATTTTAATCATTTCTGAGTAACTGAGAATTTTTAACTGAGAAAAAAAACAATATCAGAAACAAAGTATTAGCCACACTATACATTTATTAAATATAATTTAACTACTCTGGTGGGAAAATATTAAGATATTTTTCAATAAACTCAGTCACACAGTAAGTGAGACATCCTGAAAAACATAACACAAAAAATAAAGTGTTTTTTTTTTTTTTTGGAAACTCATAATAAAAACTTTCATTGATAAATAAGTAAGTATTTGTACCATCTAACCCAGTGCACTAAGGAGATGTTGCAGATTAAAAAGTTGCTTTCTTTAGTTATCTTCTTTAGCCAGGACACTATTTTCTAGAGGTGGGAATCACCATACATCCCACGATTCGATATTATTGCAATTTTTAAAAATATTTTGCGATATTCAGATTCTGTACATAAAGGTAAACTTTATCAATATTCATTTTATCTAATATCAAAGTCTCACACTCAGTCTTTCTCTCATTTCAGTTTTATTGTTGACAAACTGAACGGTTTGTATTACAGTCTAGTCCAACTTAACTGAATCAACCATCTGGTACAATTATAGCTATTCTGAACTATGCAGTTTATGAAAACTATGCAGCCCCTTCAGCAACTGAAGAATTTGAAAGTAAATTAAAACAAAATATAATTTTACATTAAACAAAAAAGTTTTCAACTTAATTAAAATAAAACATGTCTTAAATTAAAATAAGTAAACTGTCATGTTTATTGCTGCCAAAAAAAAGTTAAACACATTTGGACAGTGAAGGAATGTCAGGATTCTTGCTCAGAAAAAGGATCAACATGCTCTGAAGTCAGAGCACAAAAACCTTTTAGTAACAAAATATCGATTTCTGCTGTCCCTGTATCCATACATTATGGGCAAACAAAATATCACGATACTACACAGTATCGATTTTTTCCCCCACCCCTACTATTTTCACAGCCACCAATTACTCAGCTTTTATATGATTCTATTAGTTTTTATTTTATCCGCTCTCTATATATTTTATATAAATAGTGTGTGTGTGGAATAGGCACAAGCAAGACACCATTTATTGCAGAGATGTCCATTTTACCAACCTCTGCATGCATGATTGGAAGGTCAGATATCACTGGTGAGATTTAATTAGTCATCAGCCATCATGAAAAGGCCAGCATTACTGTAGCTGGAGAGTTCCCGATGCTGCCCAATATTAATCTCTATTTTCCTGAAAAACATCTAACAAAAGCAAAAAAAAAACAAATATCAGTTAGCGGGCTGAAAAACCATTCATGCTGAAGAAAAAGATTAAAAAAAAAGGTAATCAGATGAAGCTGATGAGCATTTGGGCTTTGTTAATTCTCAACAAATTATCTAATCCAGATGTTGCACTCTTAGTGTAAACACGGTGCCCTGTAGAATCATAAAACAAATAAGCATGAAAAAGGTTTAAAGTTTCAAACAGAGCCTAACCCCAGACTGAGACCTTTCAACTCCCCTCCCCCCCCAAAAGAAAGAAAAGAAAAATCCACACCGCACACACTCGGACTTTGTTGCCTTCTTGAAACAGGAAAATGTAAATATGGTAATATTTAGCACGTGTTTTAAAACAGATCAGTTTTCTCAAGCATCGGGGAAGCAGAAAAAGAGAGAGAGACGACGAGAGCGATAGAGCGAGAGTCAGACAGAGAGCAAAAGAAGTGAAAAAAGCGGCCCACACACGATAGAAGGCCTCCCCAGAATTGTGTGTGTGTTCCACTCTGTGCGATGTGGACAGGCTGCGGCTTCCTATGTTTGCACACAGCACCGCCGAGAGCTCCGGCCCGGTGCCGATGGCCTCAGCGCACTCCAAAACACCAAACTGGATCTGTCACACTGTGAGTCTAGAGAGTCAACAACAACTTAACAATAGGAAAACACCACTCCAATGGGTCATATCATCCGTCTGTGCGCCGCAGCCATTTTTCACGGAGGGAAAATAAGGAGGAGGAGGAGAGAGAGAGAAAGAGAAAGGGCGAGAGAGCCAGAGGGAGGAGCAGAAATGGGAACATGCTGGACATATGGATGTGTTTAAGGACCACCAGGGAAGGGAAACTTGTGCATTTTCGCATAAAGCCCGATAAACTCCAAATATGTAATTACACGGGGTTTAGGGCTTGTCTGTTGCCGATTCATTCAGGAATTTCTGGTTACGTCTCTCTGAGAGTTCGGGTGTAACGGGGCTCTTTATCGTTCTCAAGTGGCGGATCTGCTCAGCTTTAGTGCAGCCAGGCCTTCCACTCGCACTTAGCCCTGGACCTGCTCAGTGTGAGAGTGCCATTGTGCCCCCACCTATTTAACAAGGCGGTGTGTGAAAGAGGAAAGCAGTCAAAAGAAATACCTCCTACTACATAAAAAAGCCAAAGGAGAGGGACCCTCGTAAACTACCTGCGGCACGTTTAAAGATTTCATCACGTAGCAATATTTATAGTTCTTCGATTCCTTGTCAGTGTTTGTAGCCAATTTGTTGTGCTCCAATAAATAGACTAGCTTATTTATCAGCGCACCACATGGCAGTCATTTATTGCGCCTAACAAGAGGCAGATGTGTTTTGTATATGTTTTCACATGCAGGTTTGACGCTCTGACAGATAGCCGCGATGTACAACCTCTGTCCCGGCTGCAGGAACGGCTGTAAACATTGGCTCTGATTCAACCGGGCAAAACACAAACATGACTCTTTGGCCATCCTTGAGCCTTATTTGTCTTCCCATGACAAAGGTCTTTGAATCATACACGGGGCGCGTCGTTTCGACTGCGACCGAGACACGCGAGCGCCCGGGGAGCGTGCACCTTTTCGTCGGCTGCCTGTGAGGCCTGTGCGTGTGAAATCCACTCCCGAGCGTAAACACAATGTGTGCCTACACTAACTGAGCGAGCATTCAAAAGTGTCTATTTCTTTGTACTGTCTTGTGTTGCGTGTGCATGTATAATGTGTGTGCGTGTCTGAGCGTTGCCAATTACTCCAGCTATAAATACAAGATCCCCATCCGTCACTGAGTTTCTGGGTGGCTGCAGCGCCGCCATAATTGGTTTCAGATGGTCACCCAGATCTTTCTCTCTCGGCTGCAGCACCATCACACTGGCTGTGTGTGAGAGAAAGCCACAGGGGAGAGCGAGGTGGAGAGTGGAAAAAAAAAAGAAGAGTGACAGGAGTGAATAAATACAGAGGGAGCACAGGAATAAACAAGCAGACACTAAATGTTTCTTTTGTTCTGAAGTTCTCGTCATCCTGCGTGTGGCGAGCCGGGGAGGGGAAGGAGAATTTAGCTCGTTAACGCAATAAGGGCTCGTGGCTTTTATTTTGGCGTGAGACTGCAGGGATGCAATATTTGGATTAGAAGCAATAAAATGTGGTTATATTTGTTATCAGTTATGAATGCTCATGCAAATACAAAAAGTCAAATATTTGCTGCTTCATGACCAGTGTTGGTCAAGTTACTTGAAAAAAGTAATCAGTAACTAATTACCGATTACTTCCCCAAAAAAGTAATCCCGTTACTTAATTACTTAGTTACTTAGTTACTTTTTAAAAACACGATTTACAACCTGAATAGGTGATAAAGCGATAGATCTTTCAGCCCAATTCTACTTTTTCTACATAATCCATCATATAAAATGTAATCAAATGGAAAAGTCTCTTTTTAAAACTTGTTTTATTAGTTTTAATCTTTTAACTTTATGCATCAAGCAAAAATTTAATTATATGCAACATTCTCTGACTGGAAGAAATTTGTTTAATATTTAAACCTATTTTCTGCACATTCCAGCACATAATATATATATATATATATATATATATATATATATATATATATATATATATATATATATATATATATATATGTGTGTGTGTGTGTTTACACTCAGTCTTTCAAATAGATGCAAGTAAAACACAGCAGAAAATAAATAAAGTCAAAGACTAGCGGTCCTGTTGCTCTATTTTCACCTGTAAAGCAGGAGTGGGGTAGGCGGAGGTTTACCCTGGTGCAGGTGTGCAGCGGTCAGTGGAAGAATCCGCGAGTTTCTCTGTGAGTTTCCCATTACGTCGTAGCTACTCTGTGTTTGCTTGGAAGTTTAGGGGTTTTTTTCGCTGTAAAAAGAAGTTTTCTTCCCACGCACAACGGACACTAATGTTTTTGTCACTTTTTATGGAATCAAACTCAAAGTAAGGTCAGTACTTCCACGCTTTAAACGCTGCACGCTCATACTCTCTCTGCACTCGATATATGATCCATTGTTGATCTGCACACAGCTGTTGTCACGAACGTCGCACTCGCTTACGTCACTGTCATGAGACATTCTCGCAAAAAAATCACGGTTTTAGTAACGCAGTAACGCAGCGTTCCTACGGGAAAGTAACGGTAATCTAATTACCGTTTTTGCAATAGTAATCCCTTACTTTACTCGTTACCTGAAAAAAGTAATCAGATTACAGTAACGTGTTACTGCCCATCTCTGTTCATGACAGCACTACAGAAACACAAAAATATCATCATTAGTTACATTATTGTAAATTATTGCATCACCAGGAAGAACTTTTTAGTTCCAAAAATGTCTGTTTAGAATGTATGATGATATTTCTGTGACGTGTGATCTTACCCAAGGAATTAGTTAAACTAGGCTTAACTGTGAGTTCCCAATCTGGTCCCCGAGGACACATAATCAATGGACTTATTAACAATAAATTAGCAGACTAGACCTATCGATTTCCAAAGGAGAGGACGTTGTGACTTGGTGACAGCTGGTAAGAGGTTGAGGCTGAAAAGGCTGGATCAAAAAGAATTACAGGCATAAATTGGTCCACTAAATCCAAAGCTTCATTGGCAGAAATTAAGACACGATGATGTCACTGATGGCGTGTCAGAACATTCAGCAGCGAGCAATTCATTTTACAGATGGTCCCGTTTTTCTTGTCTTTGTCCCTCCTGATACGTTAGTATATAATGTCAGTTCAAATGTCCACTTAACAGGACATGTAAACTTAATCTTATGCCTTTGAGACCATTAAGTGAAGGATTTTTAGTGTATTAGGTATTAGCTTACTAAACGCTTACCCATGTAAAATACATAATTACTCATTCGACCTTTAACAAACTCATCTTCTATAAACTGCGAAACTTCTGTGAAAAAGAATGTGAGAGAATTTCCTTCATTACAAAACCGATTTTCACACAAACACTTTCACACTACTCCCACAGTCCTCTTCTCACTGCACTGCATCTGTGTTGGCCGAAGCTACCTGTTCTCATCACCGCCGTGGGAAAGCAGTTCGAGAGGCATTTTTTTCACCCTCTTTGGTCCGTGCTAATGTGGAGGCGGCTCACCAATTATTACAGACGTTTCTAGTCAGTGAAGCCAAGAGCCTGCGGACACGCAGGAATCCTCCACTGCTATAAATCCATTAAATCCCTCTCATTAGAGCGTGGGCCTCATCGCTGCGAGCCGGGACGCGTAGCGGCAGGCGCGTGCTGTTTCTCACACCGGGTGTCAGCCTGCCCTCGTGTGCTCCCTTCGCACCGCAGTCATTACTGGCTTGCTGGGGCTCTAATTGCCTCACTTTGTTCACAACAACACGACATCAGCACAACAACGCACGCGACGCTTATTTCAACTCAAACGTGCACTGTAAAGTTAAGTCAAAGTTAATGCATGTACAAAGGCCTGCAGTGAGAAAGCCAGAGTAAAATGCAAGCGTCATCATTTAAACATATTAAAGAATAAACATGAGCAATACTAGTTAATGATCAGTAGCCGACAGCTGGCCAGCATTTCACTGTTCTAGTTAGTATAATTACATTATCATGTTTCCAGTCACCTTTCTCACTCACTATGTGTTAACAGACCTCTCTGCATTGAATCATATCTGTTATTAATCTCTGTCTCTCTTCCACAGCATGTCTTTGTCCTGTCTTCCTTCTCTCACCCCAACCAATCACAGCAGATGGCCCCGCCCCTCCCTGAGCCTGGTTCTGCTGGAGGTTTCTTCCTGTTAAAAGGGAGTTTTTTCTTCCCACTGTCGCCAAAGTGCTTGCTCATAGGGGGTCATATGATTGTTGGGTTTTTCTCTGTATCTATGAAGCGCCTTGAGGTGACTTTTGTTGTGATTTGGCGCTGTATAAATAAAATTGAATTGAATTGAAAATGTTGCGTTAGCATATCTTAAGTTTTCCATATAAAAGGGAAGTCCTATTTTTCCTGTAATCCACAGAGGTATATAAAGGAATCAAATGGAAATACTACTGAATAAAGCAGGTTTGCATGTTTAATTTTAGCTCCACAAAGAAGCTGGCGAGCATTCATTACTTCAGCATACACTTGAAAAGAGGCAAACAAACATTCTTGAAAGCTCAGTCTAGCAGCGGGCTAACATTTAAGGTTATTATCACTGATTTGATCAAATGCCCAGCTTTGGGCTACGAAATACATACTTAAAACGAAAGTTTTTTGGTTTTTTTACGAGGAGCAATAGCAAAGTGAAGTCCAATTCAGTGGAAGGCCAATTTATAACATTATTCTATTTCCCATAATATAGTATGACACGCTCTTAGATTTTATTGTTCGACTGGAAAGTGAGTGAAACAGGAAGCTAAAATAACAAACCCCACTTTTGCCAGGGCGAATTTATTGCAATCCAAAACATCCAACCGGATCAGAGCTCCATTTTTGAAAAGGAAAGTGCACAAGTTGTTTCTATAACACAGCGGAGCCTCAAACTTGATTTATACGCGGCTCTATAAATCACTGTGGCATTTTCAACGGTGTCAGCTGAATCCTGTTTTTCACGGTATTCTCTAGCCCGTCTGTCTACAAGTGATACATCTGTGTCAGAGGGGATTAAGACATCAGAGCCTTTCAAGTTCAGTTTATGATCGAATATTAGGATTTCTGCATTTTAACGAATGGACGAGACCGTCGAAAAGAGTAGGCGCGAGAGAGTTTGTGTGGAGGAGGAGAGCTCTGCCGTACAGAGCGAGAAGGATACTACTGGAGGATGAAGAGGAGGCAAGGAAAGCGAAAGGAGGAAGACTGGGAGGTGAAGGAGAGGGCAGTAGGCACTCATCAGGAGGAGAGCTGAGAGGAGCGGAGGCCACGGCGTGGAGAGCAGGCCCTTGTGTAAATGGAGATGTACTAAACCTTTGCTAACCTGCGTTGCCCAAGATAAAATATTTATATATGCTATTGTGAGACAGAGCGCCGGGATGAGCAGAGCCTTAATTTGTTTTCCTCCAGGGTAAATTAATTCCCTCCCCATCATCAACAGAGTGAACCTGCAGTGATTACTGCCTGGTCTGTCTCTAGCTGCTCCTGGAACAAGCACTTGAGAGATTTTAACGGTCAAAGTCCAACTTGCAATTATACTTCATCTGCTCCATACATTTCCATAGATTAAAGGTGAAGCAGATGTGCTTGAGGTGGATGAATACTGCTTCCTCGCTGCCTTTTCCGCTCTCCTTTATCTTTGCATTTGTTTCCTCTCCAATCAGCGTGTTATTTCTTAACATTCGTTCGTAGGTGTCGATTATGAAAACAGTTTAAAACAGCATACTCAGCAATGATTTGAAAAGTGCACACAGTCAACTCTTTATACTTTAGATGTTGGCTACAATATAGTTCCAAGTGGGTATTTATGAGGACGTCGATATAAGCAGCGTATACGTACGCACTGTACAGCGCGACTTCTCGACACTGATGGACGTAAAAGCAGCATGCAAAGAGTGGAGGCGAGGGGAAATCTGTGTATGCTAACCATATGTAAAGCACACAGTCAAAGGACAGAGTGCGAACAACACTGGGAGCCCAGCACAGATTGTCGCTGATTGTCATACTATTACAGGCAAATAGCAACACTTGGTCGGCCGTCGACAGGGCATAATCATGTGTGACTAACAGCGACGGAGAGAGCGCTACAAAGGAAAGGCGAGATGGTGGAGGTACAGGCTCTTTGTCTCCCCTGCCATCTTCCTCATCTCTGAGTAGCCTGGAGGACGCACAGAACGGGAGATGATAAAAAGATGGAAGCCACTCAAAGTTCAAGGCAGACATGCCCTTTCATCTATTTCAAGACAATCATGTTGGGTTCTACATGTGCATTACTGCAAACTACCAATCTTTGCTGCCAACAGAAGTAGCCAAAAGCAGCAAGAAGTGAAGAGGTGGTGGCACAACTAACTCCTGCATAATACTTTTCTCTTGCTACTTTGATGGGTCTGTGGAATAAAAGTTCAAATATATGTAAGACAACACACTATTGTTCTTCGTCTCCTTTATATCGCAACAGCAAATGCATTCTGACAGAGACATCAAGCCCACAGAATAGCAATTCCATTTGCAGCAACTAAAGCATGGTTGACATTTTTCATGGTTGTGATTAGGCATTCAAATGAGTTTAAGGGTGAGTATGAGACGGGACATGTTTACTTTATTAACTGAAACCAAAGAGCTTTTGTTGCATAAATCATAAACAGACGTCAGCGCGCATAAACGAAAAAAAAAGAAAGCTCGGGAGGAAATTAAAAACACACATACATTGAGTCGCTTAAATTCAAATATCTCTGGCTGAGCAGTTACTTTACATGCAAAACGGATTTGTAATAATAAAGTAATTAAGAGCTTGGCCAATATGTCAGCCCCACACTCAAAGTAATTTATGTATTTTGACTTGAGCATTTGTAGAAATGTATGTGCGTGTACATGGAGATTGGAGATGATGTTCCAAGCTCCAGGCCTACAGCAGCAAATTTCATACAGTCTGCGTATTTTAGACATGCGTATCATATGAATTCCCCCCAGCTGCATTTATGACTCTGCCATAGTCCTTGTGTATATATCTTATATCTTACGTCAAGTACAGTGGAGTAATCCACACTTTTCACCCCCTACCTCACGAGCACACAGAAAGGAAGTAGTGGTGATTCAGCAGGCAACGGGTCAGTTGGGAAGCCAGTAAGTCCACCACAGCCCATGCAGTCTTTGTCTTGTCCTTTAGCATTTCCTATGAATTTCCTCAACACTGGTGGGCAACCACAGCAAGAAAATTACAACCGCTAAGCCCAATTTCCTCTCGTGCACCAAGTAAATGCAAGTCCAATGTTAAGAACGGTTTTGATGTTGCTACATGCAGCAGAACCACAACTGGAACTGACGGACAATTAACTTTAACTGTAATTAACCCCAGTCAGTGCTACTGCTTAATCCTCATTGGAGAAGCAGCCTTTCCTGTGTTACTCATTAAATAACCCTGTACACATATACACACACACACACATAAACTTTCTTGGCTTTCTGTACAAGCTAAATTATACTATGGCTTACTTTTATTTTTAAAGAAAGCAATACTGGTAAATACACCACACTTTTTTTATGCTCAGTTGCAATATCCAGATGAAATACATAATCATGCTACACGATTCTCAACTAACCACAATTTAGTAACTCCTCGAGTTAAAAGTAACTTTTTGAAAAACTCTGTTATATTTAGAGCATCTTTTCAGTGGAATAAGTCGCCTTATGCAATTAGAGAATTGGCTTCTATTCATAATTTTAAAAATCACCTAAAAGCCTATTTAAGCAGTTTTTAATTTATTTGTAAAAATTGTAAGAGGGTAATGTCACTTGTAATGGAAATTGTGTATTTTGTTTGAGTGTTTTTTTTTTTTTATAATTTTTAATATTTACATGTTTACATTTTCAGAATTGTAAAACCTTATTGTGGATATAAGAGCCAAATTATGTGGACATTTTGCATCCAACTCATTGTGTAACATTTTATTTGGTGGTATTCGATGGTTCGATGGTATTCGACGGTTTGGGCCCCAGGAAGACTAGCAACCACTGTTGTGGAAGCTAATGGGGTTCCTTATAAATAAACAAATAAACAAATAAACATATATATATATATGTGGCGGAGTCAGGAGGCCAGCAGTCAGACAGGACAGAGAGTGCAAAACAGTTCCTGCCACGCAGTCTGATAACGTGTTCATTTCGCCCTTACAGTGGAGCAGAAGCCCATGGTTTAATGAATGCAACCTGAGCTCCTTGTTAAACAAACAGGCCGAACCTGTAAGGAAAACCTCCCCATCGCCTTTTATTCATCTCTCATTAAAGTTTCTTAGACCTACAGCGAGAGCCAGACTAAACGGCTGCCTTCTATTTCTTTAATCTTTCAATTATAGTTACTGCGTTCTTCTGCGTATTTTCATAAAGAAACATTAGAAGCTTGCTGCTGATGGGTTTTGCCCTTTTACAGAATGTGGATGGATAACCTAACTGATAATTCTTGACACGGCTATGGAAGGAAACACACGCTTGATGTAAAGATTCCAGATAAATGATATACATTCCCTTAATTAACATCTATCTGCCTCCTATCTGTCTCTCTTCTACCCATAATAGACCAATCTAGTCCAAGTCTACAGTCAAGCAAACTTTATATTTTTACCTTTAGTTGACAGTTGACTTTGTTAGTAGGAAAGTGAGAAAGTTTCGCAGCGTTAATAAGAAAAGATCTCTGCAGAAACATATTTTTTATTATTATTTTTTAGACGGTTATGTGGCCTATAATGAAAAAAAGATTCACCCTGCCCACCCTCTTAGTATATGCTTTGCCTCAGCTGCCTATCAAAAACCAATATCCTCAAATTTGATGCTAGTGTTGTTGTTTAAAATGAAGAAAGAAGCTGTGTCTAATGCAGTAAGCCGAACCTAGCTGCTGTGAACTCTAACCTCCTTCAACTGATCTCCATCTCCCCCTTGTTCTTCTTCCATCCTCTCTGTTCCCCCAAGAACTCGCTGTCCAATCTGTGCTGCCGAGGCCGAAAAGCAGACCAAGGATTTAGAGACCTACAAACCCCTTTGTGCCCCCCCCCTCTCCCCTACCCACTGCACAAATCCCCAATCCCTCCAACCGACCCTCCTCTCCCACACCCCTCTTTTTTTTTTGACTCTCCAGTCATTTTTAAATACAGTAACACAATCTTAGGGAAAGCTGATATAATCTTTTCTAAACTATAAAAGTCAGTCACCCAGAAAAACATCTGCACGGTCAAATTTAAAACAAACTGTCAGAGAGTCCGGTGTCCCCATAAAGAGGGAGTCGAGCAGGAGGAGACGTGGGGAGGGGTAAATGGTGGAAAATAAAGAGAAAGGGAGTGATTTTTAGGAGGGAGTTTTAGTGCTTTCCACTTGTGTTACTTAAACGCAAAGCTCCCTCAGGCTATCCGGATCCTTGCAGGGTAAAGCTAAGGCATGAGCAACGTTACCAATAGTCTTTTATGGCTGCTTGAATTACCAAGTTACTGTCACTGTTTTACAGTCTCTCGACACCTGAGACATCCAAATATGCAAACGTCCTCACAGCTAACACCTTAACAGGCTCACATTAGTGAAAAACTCATGTTTAGATGAAGTGTACGAAGCGCTGTTGTAGGTAGAATCAGTGCAGGGTAAACATTTAATTAAACTTGCACATTGAAACTTTTATTATCACACAAATTAAGCCGATTTCACTTTTAAACTTTTTAAACTGTACGCCACGCAAAAGGGAAAATATAAAAAAGTGACTCCCACCGTCCAAAGACATGCAGCTTGTGGGGATAGGTTAATTGGAAAATCCAAATTGCCATTAGGTGTGAATGTGAATGTGAGCGCGAATGGTTGTCTGTCCCTGTGTGTTGGCCCTGCGACAGACTGGCGACCTGTCCAGGGTGGACCCCGCCTCTCGCCCTATGACAGCTGGGATAGGCTCCAGCACCCCCTGCGACCCTGAAAAGGAGAAGTGGAAGCGAATGGATGGATGGATGGACTCCCAATTAGAGAAGCCTTATTAATGCAGTTAATAAAAACAATTAATAAAAAGCTGATAAAAACAAAATTGTTATCAGATCACAGAGCGTTTGCAACCGACGCCTCCTCAAACACGATTTGTTAACAGCACTCGGACAAGAAACAAACAAGCAGAAAGCAAAATATTTCATATGTTTTATCTCTTTTTTTAAAGGTTGAGAATAGGAAGTATTCCCCCTAGCTATTCGGGCGTCTGATACAATTCAATCTTTTATCTTTTAAATCTCGATTTAAAAAAAAATAATTGTTTAGCCTTGCTTTCCCCGCCTCCTAGAGCCCACATTTTTAGTGTACTGGAACTTATCTTTATCACTTTGTTAATGTTTATAATGTTTTAACCTTCAGCATTGTGTGTGGACTTCACTAGTGCCTACTATGCCTGGTGTATTATTGGTTAGTTATGTCACCCGCCTGTTAGTATATTTTATTTGTATTTTGTGCTTTATATTTGTATTTATTATTGCTCTTAACTCATTCTGTGAAGCACTTTGGCATACTTGTGGTTTTTTAAATGTGCTATATAAATAAAATTGTATTGTATTGTATCTTTTCTGTGGATCAGTCATTTGTCCTAAGAAACTACTTGTGTAATTGTTGGGTTACACTATGATGTTTTCAACATTCAGAATGTATTTCAGCCAGAATCGCACTTTATTTATGAGCCTGCGCAGAACAGCAAACTGATCCATGAATTCACGGCATGAACAGAAGCTCAAGGAAGACTTCGACGTCTTTCTTGCTGATTTATATTTAGCCTTTTTCTCTTTTGTTAAAAATCTATTTCAGTCGTAAAATCTAACAGCATCCATCAGCATGACGGAGACGCTGAAGAGTCCTGTTCATATCTTTGTTTAATACCAAATATGGAAGAGGAAAAATTCAATAACAGACACTATAGGATTTGGGTGATGTGCGTCATTCATGCTTCAAACAATGTAAATTGACCGTACAGTTTAAAAAAAGAGAGAGAGAAGAAATCAGAATGGACATATTGTTATTCATCTCAAGGCCTCAAATGTAAACGGGCCTCTACAGAAGGCATTATCCTGGAGTGAGTATAGCTAAACAATCCAACACACTTCAGTCCAATTTCCACGGGTTTTAGGTTAGAATGCCACTGAAGTACACGTTGAACAGGGGGGCACAGTGCCTGCTCTACTCTGCCCCGTCTGTTTTGAGCTGAGTGTTGGATTGGTTTAATTGATTTAATGGGAGAGCATGGAGTCATAGTGGGAGATGGGGAACATGGGATGCTTTAGGGAAGTCAAGTGTGTTGCACTACCTCAACTCGATCTTAGACTGCCTGTGTCAGCTGGCAGAAACAGCCGATGGCGATGATACATGACAGTAAACACAACAGGCGAGTACACACGAGAAAGAGCCACACACATGAGTTTCCTTTCCTCACATATAAACACACAGAAATCCACGCACACTTGTTCCGAGCCTAGAACATCATGCACCCTGCTAATGGTTTGAATAACACCCAGAGTGGCCTGATAATGCCTTAGTGAGATGTGTTTGTGTGTGTGCGAATGCTGCGTGTTTGCATTCACACACAGTGTGAGGGACACGGTGGCAGAAGCCTGTGCTAATGCCACCCTGAATGGTGTGTCTAATTACTTGGCCTACAGATAGCTTTTAGCTAAATCACCCCGCCTTCTGAAGAGCCAGTATCAACAGTGACAAGGGCCTGGACAATTACATTAGCCCTCTCCCCATCCACCGGGTCCAGCACTAACAATCAGTGTGATTTGCAGCCGCTTCATTGTTGTCATCCCTCTCTCCATGACAATGATGTTTTCCCTGCTGGATAGACAGAGAGACACAGCGAACAACAGAGAGAGAGAAAAAGGAAAAAGAGAATGCAGAAGAGAGGCCAATAGAAGAAGTGAGAGAGAAATACAGAGGGGAGAGTTGACAGAGAGCTTACTTATGTTAATGTTTGCCCTGCTTGTGTGTTGGCTGCAGCAGAGAGCCGGATAAACCTGGGTGACAGCCGCAAGTGGAGAGAGCTGGTGAATTAATTGATGCTGGAGAGGGGTCTTCTGGATGGATTGCTCACCAGCCCACTGTGCCAAACACCACCACCACACACAGACACACATAAAACCACATTACACCAAGTACAGTAGCCGCCCACAGAACAAGCCAAGTATCCAAATCACATTACAGCTAAAGTAGAACTTTCATTCGGCTCTACTTAGTCCTCTTGCATCTGCCAACTAGAGCGTGAGTGAATGCAGAACATGGATTTTTTACCTCAGACATTCCTCCGGTTTTATTTTCCCTATTTTTCTTTATCTATTTCTCTGACTTGCACATGACTTAACACACACACAACACAAAATAAGCAAAACTATTTTTTAAAAAAGCCAAGGACGAACTTCACAGTGTCTAAATAGGAGGTCTTATGGTTCCTGAGTTCAAGGTCAAATGAAATTTAGCGTTCTACATCAAACCAGTTGTGCCTGTTTTGAGAACAAAGACTGACACGATTCCTCTGAAAGACCTTTCTTTACTTTTGAAAGCCTTTTTTTTTTCTTTAACCTCCTAGGACTCCACATACAACACGTTCTCACTCCCAAAGCGTAACATTTTACGCTAGGTGACAAAAAGGCGTCAACATATTACGTTTTCGGCTACCCACCACGTTCCTAAACGACGACCTCGGAAAAAATGAGGAAATATGAGAACCGTATGGACTCAATCTACACATGTTCGCTCTTTTTCTTCAAATCGCTTAGAAACACGCTATTTAACATCATCAAAGTCCTGGTTAAGATCAGGAAAAAGGTTATGGTTAGGGCTGGAATACAGAGCTGGAACGTCTATTACCGCAGGAGCGTCATTGCACTGGATTTCAGCCATAACCCGCCACGTACCATAAGAACGCCGAAGGTCTCCTTTTGCGTTCCTCAGGAACGCCGCGGGACGTGACAAAACGTCGGCATGTTACGCCTCGGGAGTGTGGACATCACGTATTGGGACTAAAATAAAATGTTTTGCTCTACAAAGGCCTGATTTCCACTTACGAGGATATTATACTGCCACTGTTCTAACAAATATCCTCTTATATGGATCTCATTTTTCTCAGAAACAAAAATCAGGTAAAAAAATATCTGGTAATTCTTTGTTTTTACATTCATCAGGTCCCAACCATGCATGCCACGAAACAGTTCAGGTCTTAGGGGGTTAAATTAGAACATTTATGATATAACCATGTGTGCCATGATATTGTATTGATGAAGGAACTCAGGCGAAGCATAACTAATGCAAAAAATATAATGATCTCGTGCTAATAAAACTTAAACCACCTGAAAAGGAGAGTTGGAGAACTAGAAAAATCCTACACTCGTTCATATAGACAGGACTGTGGAGCAAAGTGGTGCCAAATGGGGTTAGATCACTCGACAACAGCCTGTCTCACCCTATTACCCTTTGAGTCTCCCCATACCCCTTTTTGCCCCCCTACCCGTGTTCCTCTGCTCAGGGAGGCGCACTACCAGCTGTAGAACAATGACACCCTCACTGGCTCTTATTGGGTGAATGGATATAGAGACAGAAAAGAGCTTGAAAGGGGACAGTAGGTTGCTCTTAATGTTGAGGGATTTTGCAATAGCTGCAAATATTTAAAGATGCACAGTATCATTGTAGTTGAAGTCTGCGGCTCAAGCTTAAAGAAAATTTGCACTGCAAATATTTCAGTATCTTGCAGTTTAAGGAAATTGCAAAAAGGTTATTGCTTTGGTGAGCTTTTGTGTTTCTAAGATTTAAGTAGTCTTGAGCAGGCTTCTCTATGGAGCTGCTGAGTGTTGTGTGCAGAACACAAATTCATAATAAGCACAGCCAGAGCCCAAAAAACCCCCCAAAGTATATGTTTCAAATATCTTTTATTAGGCGCAAGTATCATGGTTGTTACATATTGATAGAACTTATGTCCCTTTTTTTCTCTAAGCTTACAAAACAGACAAATAAACAACATCAAAAGAAAGAAAGAAAGAAAAAAAAAACACCCACTATGGGCCCCAATCCCCCGACTGCCAGAAAAAAAGAAAGTTTATATTTTCCCAAGGTATGTAAGTAAAGGATGCCAGATTAGTTCAAAGTCTTTTACATTATCATTCATGGTATATCTTATTTTTTTCAAGATGAAGAGTATTTGTAAGTTCTGTAAGCCACGTCTTTAATACAGGAGTCTCTTTGTCTTTCCAAAAGCTGCAGGATCAGTTTCTTTGCAATAATCAATGCATATGACATAAACCTTTTTTGAGAGTGTTGTAAATTTTGTGTTTCTTTGGAGATCCCAAAGATAATTACTATCGCATTTGGCTCAATCTTACCTTAAAAAATATTAGACAAGTAGGTAAAAATGTCACACCAAAAACCCTGAAGCCTAAAAAAAAAACCCCAAAGTATAGTCACCAACATGGGACATGCACGTCACTTCTCCTTGATGTAGATGACATACTGGATGTGACCAGTATTTGTGTTTCTTCCCCGCACCACAGAGGTGGTATTCACTGCCCCAAAAGCCAGTTTGACTCACTGAGAACTGGACTCGTCATCTGACTTTATGAATCACCAACGTTACATAGAGGAAGGATTTATATGCCTGTCAGATCCCTACATTATAAATTGACTGGCACTTTTCTGCTTTGAGCACTTTCTTGAGTACTTTCTTAATATTCACGCACTCACGCATACATTCATACAATCTTTTGTTTCTAGCTGTGCTTTTTAATGACATTCACATACACTCACACTCTGAGGGATGCATTGGGGATAACATAGGTTTTGTATCTTGCCCAAGGCTCTTCAAGTTAAAACTCCTCCTGTGTGAGTTGCCTGACTAAGTTCAGCCACATGGGTCTGCCTTCCTGAGGGCCAACCCCTATGGAAGGAGCCATAAGGGTTGGCGGTGGTAGGATAACCAACCTTACTATTTATTTTCAAGAACAATAACACTTAAAAGTGTCTTATAAGTACTACGGTGTATTTTACCATAACAAATACTTCATACGATCAATAACAGACATAAAATGAATGAATGAATGACTGAATGAATGAATGACTGACTGAATGAATGAATGCCCTTTAAGACAATTTTAATTAAACATGAACAAGGCACAGTTCAATATGACAATATATGACTACTTATGAGCCTGGATGCAGCAGATTGAGGACAAAATGCACAATGAATCAATAAATAAATGAAAATGAATAATCAAGCGTCATTGATACAGGTTGGAGCCTGAGTGGGGTCATTATTCGTGGGCGGATGCAGGTGGGCGGGTGGACAGGATGGGTGGACTAAGAGGAGTTAAAAGTAGAGCGCTTTTGGAAGCACTCTGGATCTCCTGATGTTAAGGAGGTGCTCCCAGAGGTCCGACACAATGGTACCAGTCAACAACAGAAGCTGGCCTGCCTCTTTTTCATGTCTCTCTCTTTCTCACTCTCTCTTAGCCTCAGTGCCTCTTCTCAGTGCCACACAAAAAGCTTGTTGGGGGGATAGTAAGGTAGACGGGTCGAGAGAGCTGCATGGCATTTTAATGGTGGTGGAGAGAGCGAGAGAGGAGGGGAGGTGGTCGGGTTGGATGGGTTAGAAGCAGAGGATCGCCCCCCACTCACACGCACACCCCTACACACACACATAGCAGTATAGGGGGCTTTTTATCTGAATGATTGCCCTCAATTAGATCCCTGATCAGAGTAGGTGAGAACAGACAGCTATCTGGAGAGGGGAGGGTTGGGGGTTCAAACCAGTAGAAGGCAAGAAGAGCGAGATGGGGCATCAATCAGTAAGGGGAGCTCTTTCTGCTCATGCTGAGGACCAAAAATGAAATTTCAGTTCATAGACACAGAATGAGTAAATAAAGAAAGAAAAAAACACAATCAATCTGTTTTTGAAAATACTCTTTTTGGCCATTTCACTGCAGAGAAAAACAGGACAGTTTGACCACAGGGACAAAAAAGAGACTGAAACGTGCTTTGAGCTTAAAAGCCTTAACAACACATACGATGTTGAGAACAACCACAAGCTGCCACGATGGTGCCAAAACAAACCACTCGGTGTCCTATAAATTACTTTTGTGAAATATACATTTAACAACTGAACTGCATGCAAAATAATATTTTTCTTACCCACAATTCGAAGCAGATTAAGCTACAAGCCACGTGACATAATACTGATAGGTAGGATAGTTGTTGCTTTACAGCAAGAAGACGAATCGTCTCCCTGTGCACGCCTGTCTCCTCTGAGTACTCTGCTTTTCTCCTACAGCTTAAATACATGATTGTTGGGATAACAGTTGATTCTAAATTGGCATCTGTTATCCCTGTTTTGGACTAGAAACATGTCCAATGTGCACCTCCAACCCCTGGGATAAGCCCCGGCCCCCCTTTAACCCTACATTAGATATATTAGTTATGGAAAAGGATGCATTATCAGAAATTACATGTATGTTTCCTTTAGTTTACAATGAATGTTTTATTCTGGATACAGAGAATGCCTTTTACATTTTAACCCATTGGAAGTGATTGCTACTACAAGTTCTCCTAAGTGTAGTATTCAGTTGGTTGTACTCTGTAACCTCAACGCTAGACATGAATAAATCCTGCACGCTGGTCTTACAGTGCAACAAAATCTCCAGTAATTTGTAGTTCGCACCTCATCTCTGAGCAATTCCTACAACCTACCTATAAGTTGCATTAACTGACACTGAAATAACACATCTGAAAGACCAACTAAACTCCTGGCAGGTAGCTGGCATTGTGGGGAATGAAGGTGTTGTGTTTTGACAGTGAAAAAAAATACGTATAGTAAAAAGAGACCATATCCCCCCGTCCTGCTACGCTGATTTTAAATTATGTTTGTAATGCGTCCCTGAACTTTAACGAGTTAACGAGAGAAAAAACAAGAGTTCTGTCTATTTTCAATGTGGTGAGTTTGCAGGTTTGCAAAATTGCAGTTTTAAATGCTTTAATCAACGCAAGCAAAATGTCAATTCTTCACCAGTGTTGGTCAAGTTACTTGAAAAAAGTAATCAGTAACTAATTACTTCCCCCAAAAAGTAATCCCGTTACTTTACTGATTACTTGTTTTCAAAAGTAATTAATTACTTAGTTACTTAGTTACTTTTTAAAAACACGATTTACAACCTGAATAGGTGATAAAGTGATAGATCTTTCAGCCCAATTCTACTTTTTCTGCATAATCCATCATATAAACTGTAATCAAATGGAAAAGTCTCTTTTTAAAACTTGTTTTATTAGTTTTAATCTTTTAACTTTATGCATCAAGCAAAAATTTAATTATATGCAACATTCTCTGACTGGAAGAAATTTGTTTAATATTTAAACCTATTTTCTGCACATTCCAGCACATAAAATAATTGTTTTTTGTGTGTTTACACTCAGTCTTTCAAATAGATGCAAGTAAAACACAGCAGAAAATAAATAAAGTCAAAGACTAGCGGTCCTGTTGCTCTATTTTCACCTGTAAAGCAGGAGTGGGGTAGGCGGAGGGTTACCCTGGTGCAGGTGTGCCGCAGCGGTCAGTGGAAGAATCCGCGAGTTTCTCTGTGAGTTTCCCATTACGTCGTAGCTACTCGGTGCTTGCTTGGAAGTTTAGGGGTTTTTTTCCGCTGTAAAAAGAAGTTTTCTTCCCACGCACAACGGACACTAATGTTTTTGTCACTTTTTATGGAATCAAACTCAAAGTAAGGTCAGTACTTCCACGCTTTAAACGCTGCACGCTCATACTCTCTCTGCACTCCATATATGATCCATTGTTGTTCTGCACACAGCTGTTGTCACGAACGTCGCACTTGCTTACCTCACTGTCATGAGACATTCTCGCAAAAAATCACGGTTTTAGTAACGCAGTAACGCAGCGTTCCTACGGGAAAGTAACGGTAATCTAATTACCGTTTTTGCAATAGTAATCCCTTACTTTACTCGTTACTTGGAAAAAGTAATCTGATTACAGTAACGCGTTACTTCCCATCTCTGTTCTTCACTAAATAAATATATATATATTAATTATTAATTATAATATATATGACTTTTTTACCATTAAAGACGGAATATTTTTTGCCAGTGAATGCATTTCCCTTTCTGTATAAATAGACATAAACTAGCAGTTTAAACATTATGAAAATGTTTTAAAGGAAAATAAGTTCATCGCATTGTTGACAAGCGCCGTCTTTTTTTCCCCCTTCATCTTTGCATGGACTTGCAGTACTTATAGGACTGATAAATCGATCAAATATAACAATATAAACAGTTGGCTGCCTGTATGAAGGCTGCATGCTATCGCGCAGAGCAGCACACTATCACATACACAGGACACAGAAGGTTCAGCCATCCCCACTGCTGCCCACTAAATCCCCGTGTTTACTCTGTTTTGTTTTTAATCACAGCAAGCCTAAACTCTAGATGTAATTTTCCACTCTGCATACACCTAAACACAAACACAGACACATAGAAAGGTACACATACACATTCACACACACATACACACTAACACATACAGTACGGTAAACTCAGCTCCACAATTACCCCTCAATTAGAGATAATAACATGACCACTTCCTGACCAATCACCTGCAGTCTTGCTATGACTCACACAGTGTTGCTCTCATACAGACGCACACACACACACACAGTCAGATGGCTTATAAAGTTAGTGGTGGCTGTAGAAATCATTGGTTATTTTGTCTGACCACCGAGCTTTGTGATTTTCTCTGTATCAGGCAGGTGGAGCAAAACTTTTCCCTCATTTTATGGAGACAAATGTTAGCGTTCTGTGGTTTCCTGTATGCGCTGACTGCTGTTGACACACACATGTGTGCGCATGCATGCACACACACACACACAATACAGACAGATTTCCTGGCAAAACTGAAATAACCTTTCCTGTCTCCCTGTCTCTCTCATGGATGAGTGAGAGAACACAATCTTTTCCCACTCTATAGCTTCCACTGCCAAGACATCAAAACTTCGACAGTTAGAAAGAACAACTTTCCTCTGCCTACTGAGTATCCAGGGCTGCTACCTGGAGGACAGAAATGGGTATTTAATAGCTGACCGTATTCCCACGGCAGCCATTTTCAACTTAAGTCACACTCAAGCAGGAAAAATCTGACCCAGATTTACAGCTCAAAGGCTTTTGTAGATTCATCTGTTATTAGATCAGCCATGAGGACAGCATTTCAGTGAAGAAAATAATCATTTTTCTTTCCATTTGTGATACCAGGGATATATTTTTGTGATTTCTTCAAAGGTTTTTCCTATCCGTGTCTGTGTCAATACAAAAACTAGATGACACCAAGTTGGGAATCTATAATAGCGGTGCCTTGAGAACAAGCCTAAGGTCCTGAAAGATTTGTGATTTGGAGTTTATTGCAGGCTACGCTTGACTTTATTTAAACTGTTGTTCAAACTGTTTAAAAATAGGTTAAGCCAAAGTTCAGCTCATGATAGTTGATATAGTAACTCAAGTTTTTCAGGAGCTCAGTTAAAACAGTGACCATGAGAACAAGTGATGGAAATACCTGACACAAGTACTAAATGTTGAATAAATACCTCTCAGCATTAAGCTCAATCTTACATGGCTGCATCTGAGCACCAACAAGTTAAACAACAGCTTAACAAGCAGGTTCTGACTGCCAATGGAACAAAAATATTCTTTTTGTGGACCTGCAGTATCCGCCCTGTCTGTCTACCATCAGGATTATCAGGGGCTTTAAAGAAAAAAAAACACGCGCGCACACACACAAACACATATCATCTAACAAGGACTCCCTTAGAGCAGCGGTCCCCAACCCCCGGGCCTCGGACCGGTACCGGTCCGTGAGTCGTTTGGTACCGGGCCGCGAGAGTTGAGGCTCAGGTGTGAGATGTATAGTTTTCAAGGTTTTTATCGGTTTTAAGCGTGATTTTGTTTTCGTTTTTATTGTTAACTCGGTTTTCCTGGGTCTTTTAACGTGTGTTATGAATAAATCTTCTTCTTTTCGGTACCGGTACTAGTTTTATTTTGTTGTATTTATCTGTGACACCTTAAAAGCCGGTCCATGAAAATATTGTCGGGCATAAACCGGTCACAGGCCACCAGGGATTTATGCTTATGATTTAATCATCTATTGCAGGGATGTCAAACTCAAATACACAGTGGGCCAAAATTCAAAACTGGAACAAAGTCGCGGGCTAACGTTAATATTTATTAAAATATATTTATTCCTCCAGATATAAAAATGAATCTTTTCTTATGGACTCAAACACGTTTTGCTGAAAAACTGAATATGGAACAAGCAAAGCTTAATACTAAACAATATATATATTAGCTGTATAATACCAGTAGGCCAGCTCTAATAGTAATTTGGTATGGCTTCGCGGGCCAAATGTAATTAGGTTGCAGGCCAAATTTGGCCCGCGGGCCAGAGTTTGACACCTATGATCTATTGCATCTATTGTAACTGGCCTTTTCATTTTTGTCAATTCCTCCTGTGAATTTCCAAATATTTTACACAGCAGTCTTTGAATATGAAAAAAACCCCAAAGAGTGGGAGGGGAAACAAAGTTTTAGCATTTTATTTGTTTCTGTCATGGCGGGCACTACAAGCTAGCTAATGTATAATACACCAGTACGAGCACAAATGCCAGCAATGATGTCAGCCACTTACATAAGTCACTTTTTGGTATGTTAGAATACTGATTTTTCAGTAAAACAACAACATTTTCTCTAAGCTGTAGTGTTAGTAATGTTACCCGTGAGTCCAATGAGGACACCATCCCTAATTTTAGTCCAAGTGTGCAGTTTTTACCGTGTTCACATTTGCTAAGCGTGACCACCAACAGATTAAAAAGAGAGCCAGCTTAAAGAGTGAGCTTTGGCAGTTTGGTAAAATACAACATAGCAGATTAAAAAGAAATTAACAAATAAAAATTTACTTATTTATAAAATATCTAAATGGGAGTAAATGTAATTTAAGCCAAGCAGGTTGTTACAGGCATTTAAAACGTGTCTTTTTAGAGACAAATTGTAATTGACGCACGATCTGATATCCTCATGTTGGTGTTGTTCCCAGATCATCACACTAAAGGTTGTTCCAGGATCAACATTGCAAGTGACCAATCAGAATGTTGTGATGTCATACTTTTGCGACTTCGGGAAAAACCGGCGTAAAACAAAAAACTGTACTTAAGCTGCGAGAAACCGCCTTTGTCCGCCGATCAACGGACCCTAACCCTAACCCTTTAATAAACGCTAAGCAGAATTGATATTGTCCTTGCAACATTGGAATTTCATAAATGCACGAATGGGTTGGTGCGCAAAAGAAT
Source organism: Neolamprologus brichardi (assembly GCF_056152115.1). Taxonomy (NCBI): domain Eukaryota; kingdom Metazoa; phylum Chordata; class Actinopteri; order Cichliformes; family Cichlidae; genus Neolamprologus; species Neolamprologus brichardi. The sequence goes on from NC_142125.1 coordinate 3,282,162, forward strand.
AACGTCACAATAATGTGATTGGTCACTTGCAATGTTGAACCTGGAACAACATTTTCATGATGATCTGGGAACAACACCAACACGACGATATCAGATCATCCGTAATTGACAGTAACATGAACCAAACAAAGCATCTTCAAACTACACTGTCAGTAGAAAAATGAATTTAACATTACTTACAGATAAAGTCTCTCCTGTACTGACTAGGAATTTAAATAATGACGGTTTATTTAAGGTTGAGATAACACCGGGTAGCAGGCACATTATAAATAAGTGAATCTTAAAAGTGATGCTTCCATTGAAACAGGAACCATTAACTAGTTTTTGTGGTCCTAGGAACTCTTGACTACACACAATAGGCTACAGTTTTAATACTAAGTGCTAGAGCACTATATGCAACCAAGTGAGGACAAAAGCTGAACACAGTCTGTACCTTGTAAGAATCCTCTCCACTGAATCATTGCTGTTTGCTGGGAGCCTGATCCACCTCTTCAGCACATCACAGCTCCACAGTTGTAGTTGATAGGTGCTTCCCATGCAAGCAGTTAGTTCCAATCTCTGTGAAACGTATAAGAAAATAAATCCAAGATAGACACAGCAAATATAAAAATAATGCATGGACACACACACACACGCGCACGCACAACACTGCAAAATCAAACACATGTAAATGCTTGCATGTGACACACTGACACAAATCCTCAAAGAGCTCTCCCCTCATGTTCATAGGATCATTTAGACTCCAATACAAAACATTAGCGGATTGACACTATCACACCGGCTATCCGGCAGAGCCCTTTTCACACATAATTACTGGCTCTCGTTTCCCCCGCCGAGGGAACAGGTGCAGGCGGAGAGGAAGAATCGCTTAGGCCCACTGTCTCCTCGGGCTTAGGGCCTTTTCCTGGCTCTGAGAGGCCTGTATTGACAACGACAGAGGGAGAACGTCAGCGCCAATAAATCACTGTGAACGTGTAAATGCCACCGCGCTGCATTCCGCTAAAGAAGGGGAGGCCAAACGGCTACAAGTTCCTTTCTCTTTCTGTTTCTGTTGTTTTAAGACCTTCCCCCTCCTCCCACCCACACACACACACACATATATTATCCATGGCTGCCCCCCCCTCCCAATAGCTCTCGCCCTCATTCTCTGTTACTGCTCCCCAAAGCAGCTAATAGCATAATTTGAGGAAGAATGTTCCTGGAGTTTCCTGTGAATTCTGCCATTAGTCATCGGAATGACCTCTCTGTTCCTCTCCTTTTCCTTCCCTGTCACTAACATAGCACTGCTCTGAAGCAATAGCTGCCTGGGGAGGAGGGATGTAAATAGGAACCAGAGGTGAGCTTAGCCTACGTATGTGTGTGAAAAGCATCTCTACTTACAGTATATGTTGTGTTTTCTGTGTATGGGTATGAAAATCAATAAAAAAATAAAAAACTGCCCCCCTCTGCAGGGTGGAGAGGCAGGGCCCCAGTACTTACCCCTTGACACTGAGCTGTTAACTGGGAAAAGTAGAAGAGGTGTGTAGGGTGCACTGGGTGGAGGGTTTGTATGTGCATGCATGTGTGTTGGTGCGAAAATAGAGTTGTGCGGCACACAGAAGGCAACCGAAAAAAAAAGTTTATGTCACCACCGCCATGATAGCTGAAATTACTTGTTTATGTTTCTTTCAGCTCTAATAACCAAAGCAATTATTTGCTTTCACAGTGCAGTTACTACTTTGGCTGCGTTTCTATAGAAGATTTATTTGAACTGATTAGAAAACAAGACGGAGAATGGGGTTGTTATGCTGCGCAGTTACGAAAATTACATACATATAAACATCATTGTCTGGGATAAGTTGGCCTTTGCTGTGGTGAGCGTGCAATTAGTGTTTGGGGGGAGGGAAAGCGAGGACAGTATTCAAAAAGCAAACAGTCGCTGACAAATTTAACTCCAGATGATGCAACATTTGCTGGATTTGGAAACAGAACTGGGAATCTGAAACCAATTATTTACAAAAGGAGATTGGGAAAGACTGAGCGTTAGCTTCATAACAGATGTTTTTGTAACTTATGACTGACTCTGGATAGGATTATTATTAGCAGTTCTGCTCAGGTCTTTCCAACATAATCCTCAGTGGAAGATGTAATTGGCAGACCTTGTTCTATTATTCCAAAACATTTGTGTTAAAACCATCAGATTGTTGATTATATTGTGTTTCAGACTATAAGATATGGTGGATACAGGGAAAACATGGCGGCCTATATCGATAAAAGTACACAGAAGTCAGTAACGTCAATATACATCAGACATGCGCTGTGGTGACACAGTTGTATATAACAGCAGACTCCTCTGTGGCCTTAAGCCTGGTTTTTACCTATCCGTACACTCCTTCCATCCTCCATCCCAACACCCTGAGCCCCTGCACCTCAATCCTCTATTGCGCCACCCCTCCCACATCAAAGACCATCAATCTCCCACAGTACAGGGGGAAAGGCAAATATTTAGAGAAGGACTGAGCCCCCATAAATCTGTAGTAGGAGAGAAAGAGAGAACATGATACCCACCCTGCTCCTCCAAATTTCTACCCCCACCACCATCGTCAGCGTCCCTCGGCAGTCCTACGTCTCTCTTCCTGTGGCCTCCGAGGAACTGGAGAGGAAGAGAAAAGGAGGTTTGTGGCAACACCAGGGAGGAAGACAACAGAGATTAAGAGATTAACAAAAAGAGAAAGAGAGAACACCCTCCCACACTCTGTAGAAACACACACTGCCCAACAGCCAAAGAAAAACACACTCTCATGCACAAAAAAGGGAGCTCGCCACAGCGCACATGGGCACCGTGGTTGGACTCCTCTTCTTGGCCTTTGATTTACTACTCTCTCAGTTCCACTTGAGTGAGACTCTAGAATATTAGCAAGTATTTATGTCCCTTTTTCATTTGAAAACAATATGGCTTTCAGCAATAAAGAAAGGAACGCTGCACTGATAGGTCAGGGTTGGGAGGTCACTAGGGAAGTAAATTGGGGGCAGATGAGATCCCCAACAAAGTGGAGCTAGCGCCTAGAAAAATTCCCTGGGTAGAGTATGGGGGCTAGTCCCGAACAGCATAAGGGGAAGCTAGGCACGAAGACAAAGAAAGCTATTAGTTTACTGTCTGAAAGATATGTGGATTTTTATATATAAAAATTAATTTTTACTGAAGAATCGAACAAAAATAAATAAAAACGTAAAGAAATTCGACATGTATTAAACATTAGAAGGTAGAGAAGCACACGTACAAACACACACATACACTAAAACGACATTTTTTCAGATCAATGCAGACAAAACCAAGCTGAAAAGCATTAATTATCATAATAACACTGCACCGAATGTGTTTCTTTCATTAAGAGTCCAAATGAACACTTGCACCCACATTCAGGCATATACCCACACACACTTAGAGAAGTATTCCCGGCAGGCAGCTGTCAGAGAAGTACGAGGGATTTAAGGAGCTTTGCAATACCCCCACTGACTAAGCAAGAGCCTCAGGGGTGAAGGGTATTGATCCCTGTGCAGAATATGCATCCTGCTCTCCTGACAGACTAGTTGATTGACTTTTCAGCCCCACTGGGCAGCAACACAGGCAGATAGAGACACATAAATGCCTTAACATCACTGTGTTTGATATAGTCTATCACTGAGATAGAACACAAGTGCAAGGACATGCATTATTTGTGGGTCAAATTACATTTGCACATAATGCTAGTGCATGCATGCAGTAGAATACAGTACGTGCATGTATTTTACACACGCACATTAATGCCTTTACTGCAGTCACCACCACAGCTGCCATATTCATGAGAGGGATCTGCACTGAGCTGCATTATCATGGCCCAGCTTCTGCCTTTGTTCTGCCCTTTGTTGGCTTTTCTGCCCGCCTCTGCCTCTGTCAAATGTCACGTCTCTGCGGACTCTGTATTTTGAGCATCAATGTCAATAATTACACATACAACATTATGGAAGCCCGTAGAAACCCTCCTGCCCAAGACACATTAATACATTTTTATGTGTGTGGTTTTGTGCTTTCTTTCTCCCTTTCTTCACCAGATCCCTAAATATGAATTTAAACCGACCTTGCTGTCTCTGTACCTTGCTATTTTTCATCTCTCATTCCCTGTTTTCGATCACATGCAGTCTGAATGCCAGATCTTCTTAAAATACGTCTAAAAGTACTGCACGACTCCTGTGAGAATCTATTTTTTGGCATCTGGCAAAACCCTTTGACAGCTGGATGACTGTTCGACATTTTTAACTGCAACACAGAAACACTTCTTTGACATTTTATTTTAGTTTTGAAGAAATCAAGTTTGAGGCAGTTTATTTATGATTTCCCCTCGTTCGCTGCCTTCTTTCCTTCCTATTCGTACTTCAAACGCACATATGTAAGCACACATGCTAGATGTGCTTGGGGAAGGACAAAGGTTGGGGATGTGCTGGCAATGGGCACCTAATTGCTTCTTACTGATCCAAATAGTACATCAGAGGCAACAGCACTTCAGTGGACCTCCAATGAGATCCACTACGTTGGGCCTGTTCATTACCCTGCTGACCTCCCAGCTCGACCCCATATATGCACACATATTACACACACACCTCCACCCCTTCACCTACCCCAGCTCATTGTCTCTGGGGTTTAATTGGGGCGATGTTCTCCATTGTGAGCAGGCTCAATGGCTGTGGAGGGCTCCATTGTGGGGCTGAATGAGGGCAGGAGTGTTCATTAGGTGAGTCTCTGAATAAGGCCTTCTGGAGGTAGGGTACTGAGAGCAGGGGGCTGCCGGAGACCTCCGGGGTGGGTGAAACTGCATGCTCTTCTCCTTTCCTCTCGTCCCCTCACTTCTCTTCTTTCTTCTTCTCTCCTCTCCCTGCCGCTCTTCTCCTCTCTGTCCTCACTGCTCCCCTGCTCCTCTCCGGTTGTCTACTTTTCCTTCAACAGCCTGACGCTTGGCCCTGAAAGGCAGCGGCTGCGTTTGTTGGAAGGACAGTCTTTGTCTGTTCCAGGGGAGTGAATTGCAGGAAAAGAAGAGAGAGGGATCAAAGACGGACTACAGAAAAAGCAAGGACCACCTCCTCTGATAGAAGGAGGAAAAAGAACCAATGAGTCCCGGACTACGAGAAATTTCATCATTCCTAAGTTTGCGTTTGGACCTCGATGCTCAGTGGTGGTCCTTACCAAAATACTTTATGAAACAAAACTATAAAAGTAATAGTTCACTGATGCCTGTGGGGGATATTCTCTACACTTTCCAAGAGTCAGGAAGGTCAGGATATTGCTTCAGCTGCAGAGCAACACTTACTGGGCTTCTATAGGTCAGTTTAGGTTCAGATTGGTAAGCCACCCTGCAAAAAAAAAAAAAATGTAAATGCTATATAAGCAGTTGGCTTCTGTTAAAGCTCAACTTTCTTCAAGAAAAGCGACAGTTAAGCGAAATAACTGTCTGTCTGGGTTTTGATTTAAATAAAGGCTAAATTCCCAAAAATTGATAGCCGTGCAAAATAAGCAGTTATCACGGTAGCATTTCGTATAAATAAATGTAAAAACTGAAGGAAGGGAAACAGGTGGGCATTTCTGCACACTGTCTCACTGCTGGAACTGGCAACATCCACACTGGGCTGGCACACAGCCACACTGCCGATCAAGAGACAGAACTGCCTCGCAGATTACAGGGACTCTCTACTCGGCTTTTTTTTAACAGAGTTTGTTGAAAATTAATTAAAGCAACTGCAAATCCACTTAAAAGAGAAAGTCGCAATCAGCTACATCTGATTGGCTTTAAAATGTTAAATTTACCATAGAAAAGTACACACCATAAACTTCATACGGCCATGAGGTTGAGATGGAAACCTTTTAATGTAGAAATCCAATGCCAGCCTTTCCTGTGACTGTTACTTTTCTCGGTCCAGATTGCTGCACTGAAACGTTTAAGCTGCCACGGAGCTGACAGCTTTTGGCAGACCACCGTCAGCCAGCCCTCAAACCACTGCCAGTGGCTGAGTGCTCTGTTGTGAGTGTGGCTTGCAGTCGCACAACGTCTGTGTGACAGACTTGACTTTCACACTGACCAGAGCCCCTTCACCCATTCCCTGCCCAGCCGCTGATGTCATTATCCCTCTACCGCACACCCATGCATACACACAAACCCACGCATGGAACGTCTCTGGTCTTCCACTCTCCCTTAGCCACTACCTTCCGCTGTTTACATTTCTCTTACTACCCAAAAAACAATACCAGACATCTTGTTCAACACACACACACACATATATAAACACAGGCTCAAACTCACGCTTAATGCTAATCTGACGTCATCTGAGTCGTGTGTAGAGTTACACTGGCGTATGTGTACACACAGAGCCAAGTCTCAGAACTGTGTTATTGCTGCCACACGCAAACATACTACCTCTGCTTAACAAGGGTGCGTTCAGGTTTCTGAAACAGGATGATTCATCTGTCTCTCAGTTCACTCTGCAGCTCCCCGACTTCAAACATACTTGCTTTCCTCTCCTCCTCTGACACTATTTATTTTTCTGTCTGAATAGCACACGAGGCTCTGCATGGACAGTGTACCGTCTGCCTGCTGCCTGGACTGGCACGACTGTTGCAACACACCAGGTCCAAGCACGCGTCGACTTGCAAACAGGAGCACAGACTCGATATCGCAGGTGCAAACACAAATCCCTTTACAGCGGGGCTTTGACTTACATGAAGTCACTTACAGGTGTTATGAACAGTGATCACGTATGACCAATGGCAAGCCTGAGGCACGCTGAGGGGGCGCCCTTTGGGTATAGGTCTGATTTCTGAATCCCAAATGACGGTCTCCTGTCCCTTCCTGTTTAGCCTGGGCGTCTGCCACACATAAACATTTTAGGGGCCTCTGCTGCTCCACAATATGTGGATGTATGAAAGTCAGGGGTAAGAGTCATGGTTTCAATCCCACAGGAAAGCCACCTCCAAGAGGGCCAGTGGAGAAACTGAGTTGAGAAGGGACAGAGTGTGACTCGGCGTGTTTGATTTGGCAAATATTTATGTCAAATGTCCTTCCTGACGTGACCCCACAAAGATTTATGTCTCCTCCAAGGATCAAACCAGAGATCTTTTTGCTTGTTAGGCACATGTGCAAACCCCTTCGCTGCAGAGCAGGGGTCGGCAACCTTTTTTATGATGAGTCAAGTCAAGTCAATGTGCCATATGAAGCATTAGCAATAAATTTAATAACGCTCTATATGAACAGTTACACACTATATAGAACAACTTTACAGAATTATATTTGTTTACAGATGTTGGCAGCTATCAGCAAATAGTTATCAGCTATTTTGAAACAAAAAAATACACTTTTTTATCCATAACAGTAAATGAACTGTACAACATAAAATGCAAAAGTTATTTATGGTCTCCTCACAACAATGAAAACAAACACTGTTGTGACAGTGATGTCTGTCTTGTTGGTATATGTATGATTTCTATACATTTTACATCAGACAAAAACTTTAGTTGTAAGATTCAGATAATTATTTATTAAAAGCGAGACATTTTAAATGAGAATAAAAAAGAAAAATTTATTTCTTTGTGCCCCCCTTTCCCTGTTAATGCCCTACCTGGCAAAACTTTCCTAGACCCGCCCCTGCACAGTTACCAGCTGTCAGCTACCTAAAAAAGGATCCTGGTGTTATCTGTCTCTCAGAAACAGTTGATAACTTCCCTTCAACTGATTCATGTCACCTAAAAGGTAAACCTGTTTCTCCATCACCTGTTCAGCTCTGATGATTCAGTAAGGACATCTCCTGGTTTCATCTTCATGTTTCCCTCTCACCACATATCCAAACCGACATCATGACCAGCAGCTTTACAGCTGTGGCTCCAGAAAACATCAGCTGATACTAGAAATTAATATTAAATAAATTCTAGCTGATCAAGCTTAAACGTGCTGCTGTTGTTTAGCGCGACATCTGCTGGTTTCCTTTTTCTGGCGCAAAGTGGGCGATAAACAAACAAGAGAGAAAAGCCGATCAGCTGATCATTGATCAGTTTCAGGATTGAAGTAGAAACAGGAGAGAATGAGAGAAGAAGAAACAGCTGCAGCGTAACGACGCAGAATAATTCCAGCTTTGTGTTATTTTCTATTCTAGCTGAAGTCCGGGACAAACTATGTTCCTTTTCAGCTCAATACGAAACGCGTAATATTTTCTCTGAATGCGGGACGATTCCATTTTTTAAGGAGCCGTTGGCAACTCTACTAACTAACCTTATGAATAAAATAAAGTTCACTATCAGTAACATCATAGCACCCAGCTGTATAGAAACTCTGTCATGCTAGCTAGTACGCAGTACGAGTTATTGTAACTGACTGTAAAAAGTCAGCACAACAAAAATAAACGCCACCTAAACTTGGTTTATATCTGACCCAGATAGACTGCAGGTCATAACTTCTTACCTGAAGTTCAGTTCACCTGACACTCGGACCGACGGCCGCCTCAGGTCTCTGCTCCTCCTGCCTCCCCTTTCCCTCATTCACCTGCTGGCCTCTGTGGAAGCTCCGCCACAGCAACCACCAAACAACTGAGTTATTTTTACATTTTACACATCGGCCAGCATCTGGCCAGTCCACCACCTTTCATTGTTTATACCGTTACAAAAAAACAAAACAACAAACAAAAAAACATCAGCCCCATAAAAACGAAAAATCACCGATGGCTATGGTCCAGCTGTGGTCGTGCCATCAGTTAACCCTTCCCGTGCCAACTGTGGCACACGTGCCCAGGGTTGCAGACTCCTGCTGTAGAGCCACACAGAATTACTGAGGCAATATTCCACACTTTTCTTTTTTTGTCAGCAATTCCTTTGAAAGAGCCCAAACAAGAAATGATTTGACTTTCTAATAAGATTGTGCAGTTAATTGGAATTTATATCAAGTACAATTATAGTTGTCGACAATTATGTAAACAAGAAAATAGAAATAAAGCAATTATTGTGCCACTTTCTTTTCTAAACCCAGCACACGCTTTTTCTTCATAGCGCAGGGCTTTTACACCTAAGAGCTTAACCTAACTCTTGTGGTAGGTTTCATTCGATTAGAGCAAAAACGATAGAGACTTTAGTCATCAAGGAACGCACACACAGTTCACTGAGGATGAACAAACACAAGTGCAATTTTTGCTAACAAATGTTCAACAAATGCTGTTGTTTCAAAAGTGCAGTCGTTGTGTTAAATAATTGCGATTTTTTTTTGTACCTAAAGCCTTGTAATGTGTAATTAATTCTGCTGTGCCGTAGACCTCCACTCTTGCCCTCACCCCAGCAGATGGCCGTCCTTCCCTGAACCTGGTTCTGCTGGAGGTTTCTTCCTGTTAGAAGGTAGTTCTTCCTTCCCACTGTTGCAAAGTGCTCTCCTGCAGGGGATCATTTGAATGTTGGTGTTTTCTTTGAATTATTTCATACCAAATTTTATTTATTTATTTAGGACAGTGCATGTTAATGAACATAAATGTAAAAAAAATTACATGAATGTAAACATACCAGATTATAGCCAAGGGCTAATTTCCATCTGTTGTCCTTGAGCATAAAAAATAGACATAATAATTCATAAAAATTCATAATAAAAATTTCATCATCAAACTTACACATACACACCATTCTGTTCCCAAATAAAACATTAAAACATGATCACACACTTTTTCTTTTTTGACCATAACCAGTTTTTAACCTTTGCCTTAAACAAACTGAATGTAGAGCATTCTCTAATGGGTTGAGGAAGACTGTTCCACAGATGGCCACCCTGGACAGAGAGGACGTTCTGCCCAAATGCTGTCCGTCTGTGGGGTATAAACAAGTCTCCTCGGATTGTAGCTCGAGTGGTCCTGTCTGAGCTTTCTTTATGCCTAATGAACTGCTTTAGTGGTGGTGGAGCAAGGGAGTGTAAGACTTTATATATTAAACACACTCTTTTAAGCTTCACTAAGTTATTGAAGTTCAGTAATTTATGTTTTTTTAAACACATGACAGTGGTGGTGGGAAGTCGGTTTTTAGTCAAGTAGTTTTAAACTTCTTTTATAAATGTTTTCAATAGTTTTAAGTGTTGTTGGACAAGCAAGTGACCAGGACGTCAAACAATAGTCCATATGAGAGATGATCATTGAGTAAAAATAAGTTTTTGCAACATTCATATTTAAATTATTACGTATATGATTTTAGGGTCTTTAATTGACATATAAAGCACCTCGAGGTGATTGTTGTTATGATTTGGTGCTATATAAATAAAATGAAATTGAATTGAAGTTGTCTCATTTTATCATTGTTAGCCAAGTTGCAATAGGTGACATGTTCATCGTGACACACATGGACACCGTCCTTCTGATGTAAATCCGCAGAAGCCAACAAGTGCACAGTTGTATCCTGTTTTGCAAACTTCTTGCAGACCATTTATATAAAGTTCACTAAAGGAACAATAGATTTACAGGCTAATCAGCAATTTGTTGGTACATGGCCTTCATTGTATTCATGTAGCTCCTTTTAAACTTTAGCAAAGTACTACACAGAGTTTTGAAAGGTGTATCTCATTTACATATTTCCTCATGGACCAATTGCGGCAGAGCGGCCACGCAGACCCAAGGACACTTCTTGGCTTTACAATGCATAAAATCTTACTGACAGATCTTCTTCTGCCCACCTTGTGTTGACATTTTGCAGGCACTGTGTAACCTGCGCACTTATCACTGTGTACATAGCAACAACTCACATGATACAAACAGAAGTCCACTCCATAGGGCGCAAGTTAGCTTTGGATTTAATTATATGTAACAAAAAGGTCACTAGCATAAGTACACACAGTTGTTCTGCTTTTAGGTTGTTTAATTTTGAGCTGTGTATGAAGCAATCAACATGCAATTGTGGTGCTTGCAGAGACCGTACGTTACTTTGTTAAAAGCATCAATTAAATAAACTACAATCACTGGATCAATCACTACAGATGTTTACAACACAGAGCCCACTTAAGGTATGCGCACGTGCGCGCGTGGATGCATGCAGCACAGATGCAGTTTGAAAGATGAACGGGAAGAACGACTTCTCTGTCCTGTTACCCTGCCATTCTGACTGCTCTGATCACAGGGGACGGATTTGGTCAGAGATAATGAATTCAAGAACACAAACGCAGTGTTGCCGCACCCAACTCCTTCTCATCTCTAACATGGAGGCGAACCGCTATGACACCAGCTGCAAGGGCCACAGAGGGACCACACAGCGGGAGCTCAGTTATTCATCAGTGTGAACATCTAGTTAGGGTTTGGGAATGATAAGACGTTATGGTAACTGTGCAACATGGGCTGTCTGTCCCCAGTGTGATTACGATAATAGTTCCACTTTTACTGCAGACACTGCTGCGAAGAGGAAGTAATTAAAAATTCTTTGCCATTGTGGAAGGGTTTAACGCAACTGCATAAAACATTATGTCTCAACTGTCACTGTTTTACTCCTGTAAAGTTCTAAATATTTACAGTATTTTTTTTAAAAAACAGAATGCCATGAAGTCATCCATAACCAGTGTTGGTCAAGTTACTTGAAAAAAGTAATCAGTAACTAATTACTCATTACTTCCCCCAAAAAGTAATCCTGTTACTTTACTGATTACTTATTTTCAAAAGTAATTAATTACTTAGTTACTTTTTAAAAACACGATTTACAACCTGAATAGGTGATAAAGCGATAGATCTTTCAGCCCAATTCTACTTTTTCTGCATAATCATCATACAAAATGTAATCAAATGGAAAAGTCTCTTTTTAAAACTTGTTTTATTAGTTTTAATCTTTTAACTTTATGCATCAAGCAAAAATTTAATTATCTGCAACATTCTCTGACTAGAAGAAATTTGTTTAATATTTAAACCTATTTTCTGCACATTCCAGCACATAAAAATTTTTTTTTTTGTGTGTTTACACTCACTCTTTCAAATAGATGCAAGTAAAACACAGCAGAAAATAAATAAAGTCAAAGGCTAGCGGTCCTTTTGCTCTATTTTCACCTGTAAAGCAGGAGTGGGGTAGGCGGAGGTTTACCCTGGTGCCGGTGTGCCGCAGCGGTAGTGGCCGCGAGTTTCTCTGTGAGTTTCCCATTACGTCGTAGCTACTCGGTGCTTGTTTGGAAGTTTAGGGGTTTTTTCGCTGTAAAAAGAAGTTTTCTTCCCACGCACAACGGACACTAATGTTTTTGTCACTTTTTATGGAATCAAACTCAAAGTAAGGTCAGTACTTCCACGCTTTAAACGCTGCACGCTCATACTCTCTCCGTACTCGATATATTATCCATTGTTGATCTGCACACAGCTGTTGTCACGAACGTCGCACTCGCTTACGTCACTGTCATGAGACATTCTCGCAAAAAAAAAAAAAAAAAATCACAGTTTTAGTAACGCAGTAACGCAGCGTTCCTACAGGAAAGTAACGGTAATCTAATTACCGTTTTTGCAATAGTAATCCCTTACTTTACTTGTTACTAGAAAAAAGTAATCGGATTACAGTAACACGTTACAAGTAACGCGTTACAGCCCATCTCTGTCCATAGCAAAAAAAACGTCTATCAGTAATCTCTGTGTATGGCACCCGTTATATATTGCATGTGTGTGTGTAAATTCGAGTACATGTATTTACTTTCACATCAGCAGGCTTCCCTGCGTATGCGCTTGAATTACAGCTGAGGGAACTTGGCAACACTTGTCCCCTGTGGCACTGTGAGAATGTTTCACAGACTGTGGCGTAAAATTCTCTCGTTTGTTTGTTTTCTCTGTCTTGGTACCATAAAAACTCGAGGCCATGCAATTGGCACTGCCCTGTTTACTGTACAAACTGCAACTCCAGAGAGATGAAGCAGAGTAGCTCGGGGGAACAAATGCCTCCCCATGTTAATTTCCCGCAGAAAGGAAACCGTAGGGAGTTTGACCAGTAAACAAACATCGGTTTGGCGACTGGGGACGGGTAAAAGATGAATAGAAGACATTAGTGAGTTCTCTCCTCCTTGTTTGGTCCCACTGCTTGTCCTGGGAAATCTGAAACTTGAGTAAAACCACATTACCAAGAAAAAGTGGAGAAGACAACAAAATAAGTGACAAAGACCAAACTAAAAAGAACTCTTGGTGGTTGGTTTTTTCTCTATATCCAAGAAGTTTTGTAAAAGCACAGCAACAAAATTCACTTACACAAAGGCCACTGTTGATATGATGAAGACTATTTAAAAGACTATCAAATAACAAATTTGGAATAATTTACATCCTATTCCCAAAGCTTGGACACTTAACTCACACCTTAGGACTGGAAATAAATATTAATGCTAAAGTGAATGCATGCCAGATTAACACACTATACTTAATCATACTGCAATTAATGAGAACATTGGACATGGGAGTGTTTTAAGAGGCAGAGCTATTCATCCACCAATCAGAGAGTAAGTTCCTGCAGTCTGCACTGAACTTGGACCCCATCCATCAGAGTCTGAGTTTGGGCAGTTACGGCCCCAGTCCACATTCCCAGAGACCAGTCATCGAAACCACTGACCGCAAAGAAAAACTGTGTATTCCCCAACCTGTTGGTGAGTGGTTGCTGGAGGTTGCTGAAATCAGTTACAGAGAGGTGGAAAATCTCAGTAGCAGACTGCCTGTGGTTTGCATGCAAGATGCTTACTTGTCTGCAAACACTCAACAATGACTTGACGAGCAGAATATCGGCTATAAAGCTAAGGCAAATTTATTGGTCCTGCCTTTTTTCACTGCTGCTTGTTGCAGCAACCCTGGTTGCAGCAACCCTGGTTGCAGCCGATATAACTTACCAAAGTCAGCAGCATCCAGCAGCCACTTCTCAATTGGTCAGGAAATACATATTTTAGCCTAAGACTTGTGGCTTGTAGTAAAAAGTGCTTTGAGTACTCACAGTAGAAAAGTGTTAAGTACTAGTTGTATCAATATAAATCACATATATGTACGTAGTAAATGCACACAGGACAAAGGAACATTGTTTTACTGTGTGTAGAAGTGCAGAAATTTTTAAATGCTACAGGAAGACATCGGACTGTCACCAAGAATTTTTTTATTTTCATTTAAAAAAAGCTGTTTGTCCTTAGTTTGCACAGTTCAGAACAGCATCATTCTGAAAAGAAAAACCTCATAGCCCAAATGTTAAACACCAGATAAAACAAATGATGTCAAATCTTCCACAAGAAAAAAAAAGAGATCTGATTTCACTGAGCATCAGTCTAAATATTTGTCTGGTGTAGACCATGCTGGGGGGGGGGGGTTTCTGTGCTTTTTCCTCTCGTTTGCAAATTAATACATTTTGTTTTTTGTTTGTTTGCTTGGAGTTTTTTGTGCATCACCATGTGTGACACAGAAAGAGCAGTTTGTTTGGCTTTATTGACCAAGTGCTTCTTATTTCTAGGAAATAAGAAAAGAATTTCTAGGGGGAAAAAAAATAAGAAGTGAGGAAGACAGCCATAATAAAATTGAATTTAAAACCGTTGGACAAAAGCTGAAGGACACTGAAAAGAAGGAAAAACACATCCGTAAGCAATGAACATCCTGGCTAAAGGTGTGCCATCTGGGGCTGAACACTGAGTGGAAGAGAGCTGGGATCTGTAAGAGAGAGAAGGTGGAAGTCCAGCTGGGTCCCATTAGGGCTGGACCACATGTGTTCGTTGGGGGGGGAGTGGGATGGGGTGGCGAACCGAGGGGGCAGAAGGGAGCAAAGAGGGCAGCGGGGAGGAAGTGCTGAGAGCGATGGGCCTAGACCCTGTGAAGCTTTATTAGGCCTGTCGTCTGCTCTTCTCACCAGGGCCGCTAACACCCCCTCTGCAACACCCGCCGCCTTACCTCACCTCCCTCCTCCCAGACCTCCATTGCCCTCGGGCACCGCCAGGGCAGAACAGTATAAAACTATTAGAAGGAAGAAGACGGGACTAGACCACCCAGACCCACATATACACACACACAGACACACACACACATATATACACCCATAATGGCTACCAGGAGGAGGCCCCAGCATGAGAGGTGCAGCTGGAAACGGAGAGGGACGTTCACGAACACACACATGTGCACTAGAATGACACAAGATGCACGCACTGAAGTGG
Organism: Neolamprologus brichardi; assembly: GCF_056152115.1. Lineage (NCBI taxonomy): Eukaryota > Metazoa > Chordata > Actinopteri > Cichliformes > Cichlidae > Neolamprologus > Neolamprologus brichardi. The sequence continues at coordinate 3,297,293 of NC_142125.1, forward strand.
GGTGCATGAGCAAGCAGAGTGTAACAAGGACAGTTGAGTCTTTTATTTAAATGTCAGACGCACATGACGATGTTTTCTGCAGTTTCACATGTTTTACTTGAGTCTAAATTCTGAGGGGACATTAATGTGACATCTGTATTTATGTTCATGGTTTGCAAATTGTGTGTGTGTGTTCATGTGTGTATTTCTGCCATAACCACCTGTCGGTCTCTGACACCTGTGATTTTGATAGGTACAAACATCAGAGGTATGTGTGCGAAGGAGACAGTCATGCATACATCTGGCTACCTTTATTTATTTATGTGCTTGCATTTGACATATCTTACATTCTTGGATGATCCTCTGCCCTTTTGCTTTCATGCCACCCATCTATCCATCTATCTGTCCTTTCACTGGGGCTGCTTGGACTCGTGAAAAAGGTCGGCCTAGAATTCGGCAAATTCCACGCAGCACCATGAATGGATGTGTCAGTTTTGCTGGAGCACTGATGGCGATCACTCTCCACTGTAAATAAAACTTATCACTGCAAGTTAAGTGCGGCAAGCCTGGTATGTCAACACTAGCATACAGTTCAAAGTGCCTCAGCAGTGGAGGAAGTCCCAGCTTTTACTGTATGCGTGATGCTTTCAGAGAACCTGATGGTGCCCCACAGTGGCTGAGCTTCAAAGCTCCACTTGTATATCCAATTCCACATTGTTGCTATTGTTATATGAGATAATATCAATGTGAAAAAATATTAAAAATATGTATGCAAAAAAAAAAATAAGCGATGACTTGCAGATATAAATGTGAAACACTTACATAAAGAATATTTACTGTTAAAATCGGTAAGATTAAACGAACGAAAAGGCTACTGAAACTTGTTTTATTGTAATTTTAGCCAGCATCACGAAGAAGGAAAATATCGAGGGTCAAAGTCTGATTACAGTTTGTTGTGTTTAAAGGGAACTGAAGGCTTTTTGTTCAGATTTAATCATTCACTTCAGTATCCATTCCAACAAAAAGATTTACTGTGGCAAATCCTTTGCCAAGGTAAGTCCCGGGGTGTGTGTGTCACTGTATTAGTTGATACAAGCATCTGAAAGGTGTGTGCACTGGTAGGTTTTCCCCTATCAAGCTGCTATAAAAGGACTAGTCTCTTCTCCACCCCTGTCCGGGTCAGGGCCCGACAGGCATAGTTACAAGGTTTAATACTTCAGCCATTCAATCATTACGGCGTTTTATACAGTCTGTCCCCAGGCTTCTCTTGCTCGTAAAAAAAGTAATATTTGTCTTTCCAGCTGCACAGTGGACCGCAGAGTCCTCGTGTTTTATTTTAGTCAGAGCAGTAAAACTGTATTCTTCCCCCTGTCAACCTACTGTACTTCCATGACAAGCTGTTGTTCTTGTTTTGTAACTGTACAAGTGCATGTGTGTATGTATGCACTAGACTGCTTAAGATTTTAAGAGTTTTTGTATTTTTATTTTTTTAATTTTTAAGCTGGAGAGATGATATCACGAATGATCACACTTTTGTACTTAAATTAAATTTTCCCAATAAAGTTCTGCTTACTTTCTTCTGCGTAAGGAATGAAATGTCACTTGTGTTTAACCTATATTTTAATATTCAATCACTGGGACAGAAAATGTTTGATGGGGAACGTCAGTTTCTTTTTGGCTACAGAATTTACAGACTAAACGTGTTTGAGAGCAACATGCACATTAAAAAACGATTTATCCATCCATCCATCTTCATCCGCTTTATCCGAGGCCGGGTCGCGGGGGCAGCAGCCTAAGCAGAGAGGCCCAGACCTCCCTCTCCCCAGCCACCTCCTCCAGGCGTTCCCAGGCCAGCCGAGAGATATAATCTCTCCAGCGTGTCCTGGGTCTGCCCCGGGACATGCCCGGAACACCTCACCCAGGAGGCATCCTTGTCAGATGCCCGAACCACCTCAGCTGGCTCCTTTCGATGTGGAGCAGCAGCGGCTCTACTCTGAGCCCCTCCCGGATGGCCGAACTTCTCACCCTATCTCTAAGGGAGAGGCCAGCCACCCTTCGGAGGAAGCTCATTTCTGCCGCTTGTATCCGCGATCTCGTTCTTTCGGTCACTACCCACAGCTCGTGGCCATAGGTGAGGGTAGGGACGTAGATCGACCGGTAAATTTACAGCTTCGCTTTTACACTCAGCTCCCTCTTCACCACGACGGACCGGTGCAGCGTCCGCATTACTGCAGCTGCAGCTCCAATCCGTCTGTCGATCTCCGGCTCCCATCACTCGCGAACAAGACCCCGAGATACTTGAACTCCTCCACTTGGGGCAGGAACTCAAAATCGATTTAAATCTATTTAATTTATGATCTTTGGCATAAATGTTTTGTAGATGTTAAATGAACTACAACAAACACAACAAAAACACAGATAATCCAGGACTTCAGCAAATGAATAATGTCAGCCAGAAATCTGACACATTAAGCATTTTCCTCATTTTTGAAGATAATTTTGTTTCAACGTGAATAAGACAAAGCTGTAGGAATGTTGTGGTGAGTTATTGTCAGTTATTAGGGGTGGGGGAAAAAATCGATACTGTGTAGTATGGTGATATTTTGTTTGCTAATAATGTATGGATACAGGGACAGCAGAAATCGATATTTTGTTACAAAAAAGGTTTTTGTGCTCTGACTTCAGAGCATGTTGATCCTTTTTCTGAGCAAGAATCCTGACATTCCTTCACTGTCCAAATGTGACAGTTTACTTATTTTAATTTAAGACATGTTTTATTTTAATGAAGTTTAAAACTTTTTTATTTCATGTAAAATTATATTTTGTTTTAATTTACTTTCAAATTCTTCAGTTGCTGAAGGGGCTGCATAGTTTTCATAAACTGCATAGTTCAGAATAGCTATAATTGTACCAGATGGTTGATTCAGTTAAGTTGGACTAGACTGTAATACAAACCGTTCAGTTTGTCAACAATAAAACTGAAATGAGAGAAAGACTGAGTGTGAGACTTTGATATTAGATAAAATGAATATTGATAAAGTTTACCTTTATGTACAGAATCTGAATATCGCAAAATATTTTAAAAAATTGCAATAATACTGTATCGTGGGATGTATGGTGATTCCCACCTCTATCAGTTATGTGGTTTAAATTCTTATGAGGCCCATTTGTGTATTTTTTTTAGCATTTCCACTTGTAATTTATTTATACAGACAAGTCTGTATATATTATCGGAAAGGGTCACCATGGAGGAAGAAGTTTTCTGTCATGCATGCTTATATGAACATGTTACATGCAAAGCGCTTATCTTATTTGAGTTGCAGTTACCCGCTGGCTATCAGGCATAATTACTAGTCGTTTTTCACCCTCAGAAACAAAGTCACAGAACGCAGCCACTTAAGTGTCTGGCAAACAAGCGAGATAAGGACAGACCAAGAGATGAACTGCTAGCTTAACCAGATAGAGATGCACTTGAAGTGTGCTGGGGTTTATTGACAGGTCTATTTGACTCAATCCTTTTAGTATGAGACATGTTTTAGTACTCAGCGGTCTTGGCTCTATCCACCATATAAGCTAAACAATTTAAAAGTTCATTTATATAGACATACTTGTGCTTTTGGAAAGGAAACCCTAGGGTGTGAGCTTCAACTGGAATGTTTTTGAAGTGCATACGTTGTTGTCTGTCAGCTATAGAATGCTAGCATCTGAGTTTTCCCTGTAAGACTTGCTGCATAAACATTTCCATGCAACACCTGAGCTGGATAAACAGAAAAAATATGTTAGAAGTTTTCAGTTTTTCTGGAGACGAATCCCATATTGCCATAGTAACTGTGGATTTCTTTTCATATATTAAATAATTCTGTGCTTAGAGCATGTTTTTCATTGGTGCAGCGGTTAGCATTGTCCTCACAGCAAAACAGCTCTGAGTGGGTCAAACCCACTGGACAGCTGTGCCCTTTCTGGTTGGTCTCTACATGTGCCTGCATGAGATCTACATATTTGTCTTGGGTATGAATGTGAGCACGAGTAACTCTCTGCATCAGCCCTGCGGTAGACTGGCGACCTATCCTGCCTCTTGTCCAATGTTAGTTGGGATAGGCTCCAGCCTGGATGACTGGATAAACAGATAGAAGGATGGAGTGTGAAAGTCTTATTTGTAGCCTTAAAGTGTTACATCCTCAGTGTTGACAGAAGTAGCCCTAACTGAATAAATAGTTTTACTTACTTTAAAGATAAATTGTCTACTTTTTTAGTTCTCACTGCCCACATTAAATTATCACTGTGGAAGTTCAGTAATGACACAAGCAGCTGCTTTCACATGCTGAATTTATTTCATGCTACAACGCAACTATTAAAGCCTCACAGCTTTCAGGCATCATCAAATAAGAAAATGCTGTGAAAGGATATTCTCACACTTATTAAAAAACTTTTGCTTTAACCCTTTAAAGCCGGTCGGAGCAGCACGCTCCATTTTGCGTAACTATTTTTAAATCCCGGTAGCTCTGCAACCACATAAGCTAGCGCAATAATTTTTTTTGCATATGAAACCGGAGGAGTTGTACTTACATCTTATGCCATCAGCTTGTCCTCGGTCACAGTTTCCTTCCACATATAGCTTTGCAAAAACTGCATAAAAAGCACTTGCAACAACAAAAAAATAATTTTCCAGAAACACGCTTTGCCGATCCGATCAGCTGTTTGTAACACTTCCTAGTCCATCCGCGTGAACTATCGCATGTCCGCCATGACCTGCCCGAAACCGGAAGTGACATCATTTTCGCGGAAATGTAGTTTTCTTACCATCAGGGCCTCATGAGCCTATACTGGTGTTTTTAAAAGTTATGTTTGACTTTATGACTTTCTGTGTCGTTTCTGGGATGCTTAGGACTCATATTGCACTGCTGGAAATAGTTTATTTTGATGCATATGCTGCTTTTTTGCAAATTTGCATTATAATATTTATTTTCGTTTTTCCTACAGTGTATAAAAATTGGTGTTTTTCAAAAATAAAACTATGAAGACACTCAAAATAAATTTCCTGTGGTGGGAAACTATTTTGTGCAACTTTTTTGTATTTACAGTTTTGAGGGATAAGCCTCTTAAATTTCTCTAACTAGAAATATATGTTAAAAAACAAAAACGATTTTCAATTTTTTTGTAGTTTATTGCACTTTTTTGCAATTTATGTAATTACTATGCACTTAATGCAGACATATTATTCAAATTTGGGCTATAATGGTTGTATTGATGTATAGCAACTTGAAATGCTCCCAAAAATGTCTCCACAGCAGGTAAAAATATAATATAAGCTCTGGCGGACTTGTTTCTATGGTAGGTCTTAAAGGGTTAACACAAGTAACACATTGAAAGTAGTAAATGTCCCCTAAACTGGTGCCCTTCATTATACAGCTAAAGACTAACTATACTTCTTGGATCGGGTATTTTCAGTACTTTACAACACAACAACAACCAGACTTCAGGAAGCACATGAAAAATTACTCAATATTAAAACTGCCAAATATATTAGAAAATGTAGATGATCTTATTCTAGGATATGTGAAAGCTCAAACCTATTTTTAAAGTGTTTCTTAACAATCAATACCAGACGAATCACTCGATTTCCTACAACACAACAGGGCCCGCTGAGCATTTAAATACACAACGCTGAAGCATTAACCACAAGTGCATGTGTAATTCCACCTTATTAGCTAATCAAGTGAGAGTCGTTGACACATCAGAAAATATGTCTCATTGAGCAAAAGAGGAGACGATGAGACGAGAGAAGAGCCGTCTCTAGGATTATCTTAAAGCTGTTGCTTAGGTCTTTAAATGCTAGAAGACAAACTCGAACTCCACGAGTGGTCAGGATTGTCATTTATAAAAGTCTCTTGTGTACAGATTTGCTCGAGGTCAGAATTTTGTATTACAAGCGATTTATCAAACCACTAACATCTAAATCAGTCGCTTGGATCTATTTCCAGCACTTACACCCAGAAAGCCGTTGATCTTGTTTGAAATAGAGCAGTCTCAAAAGGAAAGCAGCTCAAAATAGCTGCAAATAACAGATATTTATGTGCATTTCAATTTATGTTAATAATTTAAAATGATGAAGAAAAGTATAGAAGCAGCTTGTCATTATGCAGGTCTGCGAGAACGAAAAAGCAAGGACAGTTTGATGGAGTATGTCAGAGGTCGGCTTTGTTAGGGGTATGGATTTGAGAGGGCTGGTGCACATTAATGACCAATGTTTTATCCACTTGTGTGCTAAAGCATAAAAGTAGTCACATAATGGAGAGCTTCAAGTGTTTGTATCAGGTTTTTAGATATTACCTGAGCATAAAGGGTTTTTTCTAACTGGTAAAGTGTAGCTGTACAGTAAGAAGGAGCAGCTATAACCCTGATGCATCATTACTTGGACCAAACAGAGCAGAGCTGCTGCTGTGAGTGGTAAATGGATGTTATGGTTGTGATTCATAGATTTGCTCTACATGCATTATTGAAGAAACAGTCTTTGAATATTTTCTAACGAACATTAACTCGTGTCCCAGCGCTTTGCTTCCACCGCACAGCTTTTAAAAGCTGCATTCCCTTTGAACGCTTCTCTCTGTCCACTCTCCATCTCACTTTTTCTCCAATTTTTTTTCGCTTGTCTTAAAACTCCTCACTTATTTCTCCCATTAACCCTTTAAAGCCGGTCGGAGCGGGCACGCTCTGTTTTGCGTAACTATTTTTAAATCCCGGTAGCTCTGCAACCACGTGAGCTAGCGCAATAATTTTTTTTGCATATGAAACCGGAGGAGTTGTACTTACATCTTATGCCATCAGCTTGTCCTCGGTCACAGTTTCCTTCCACATATAGCTTTGCAAAAACTGCATAAAAAGCACTTGCAGCAACAAAAACATAATATTCCAGAAACACACTTTGCCGATCCAATCAGCTGTTCATAACACTTCCTACGTTGGAATAGACGTCAGCGCGAACTATCGCATGTCCGCCATGACCTGCCCGAAACCGGAAGTGACGTCATTTTTGCAGAAATGTAGTTTTTTACCATCAGGGCCTCATGAGCCTATACTGGTGTTTTTAAAAGTTATGTTTGACTTTATGACTTTCTGTATCGTTTCTGGGATGCTTAGGACTCATATTGCACTGCTGGAAATAGTTTATTTTGATGCATATGCTGCTTTTTTGCAAATTTCCATTATAATATTTATTTTCGTTTTTCCTGCAGTGTATGAAAATTGGTGTATTTCAAAAATAAAACTATGAAGACACTCAAAATAAATTTCCTGTGGTGGGAAACTATTTTGTGCAACTTTTTTGTATTTACAGTTTTGAGGGATAAGCCTCTTAAATTTCTCTAACTAGAAATATATGTTAAAAAAACAAAAACGATTTTAAATTTTTTTGTAGTTTATTGCACTTTTTTTGCAATTTATGTAATTACTATGCACTTAATCCAAACATATTATTAAAATTTGGGCTATAATGGTTGTATTGATGTATAGGAACTTGAAATGCTCCCAAAAATGTCTCCACAGCAGGTAAAAATATAATATAAGCTCTGGCGGACTTGGTTCTATGGTAGGTCTTAAAGGGTTAAACGATGCTGTCGTCCCTTTCGTGTTTGCTCACAAAATAAAAGTCGTGTTTCACGTAAAAACACCTGTCGATTTCCCTCTATGATATGACTCATTATATTTCACGCCTTATCAGATTTCGACAGCGATACAACAGCAATCTGCAGCTACTGCAGAATAAGATGCCAAGCTTGGCTGCTGCTTATCGGACGTTTACGGTGCTATTAAGCACACTTTTTCTACCTTCACAACAATCATCACCACCATGCACCATCAAAACTTTTATCTACATTGAGCAGGTGTCAAACAGGGAGATTTGAACTCGGTGACCACGACAAAACAGCGCCCACTGCAGCTGGTTACAAGTGTCGTGCATTTAAAGGATTAACTTCTGACGGTTCATCTGCACTGGTGGTAAACTATAACCTTTGATCAATGTATGCTCACTACATAAATCTATTACAGTGAAACCACACAAGACTACACCGGCTGTGTGTATTATTCTCTCTTCTTCTATCATTTTTGCCTTGTATTGCTTAGTAATTGGAAGAAAACTGGTATCCCGCTGCACATTTCCAGTGTGAGTGATCCAAAGAAGCAGTTTGTTTTAAAGTACAAATATTATGTCGCTTGAGTTTTTTACGAGACTCAACTTGTAAAGACTTTGTGGAGTTTTATGACGGAGCAAACTGTCAAGTAAGCAGGGTGACAACGGACAGCAATCAAGAAAGAGGCCGTGAAAAATACAACAATGTATAAAATACAAAAAGTGTCGACCTGTGACACCCAGACAATCTTGCACGCACACACACACACACACACAAAGATATACACATTTGCTGGCTTCTTACATTTGTTTGCTTTTTTGTTTCATTTGTTTAACTTGCACTTTGAAATGTGCAGGTAGGGTTGATATTTTCATTTTTGTTAAAGCTGGATTTTTTTAACCTTTTACAGCATTTTTCAAATGACTTCCTTGAATCAAACTGAGGTACTCAGAAAAAGAAAGAGAAACTGCAATGGTGAGCGAGCAAGAGAGAAAAGCAGGGTTGCATTAGTTGGAAAGAAAAGAAATGGATGTCAGCATCTACCCACCATGGAAAGCTGAACCAAACAACCCAAACAAATAAAAAGAAACAGTGTGGAAGATAAAAAGAGAGAAAGAGTGACAGACAGAGGGGAAAATAAACATCCCTGAGGAGTGTGATGTTTGTGAAGGGGAACATGAAGTGGCAGACTGAGTATTCGGTGTCAGGGATAGGCTCGCTTTCCAACTTTAGCATTGTCAACACTCTCACTCATGCGCCTGATCCTGTGTCATTCTGCAGCCCACCATGTGTTGGCCAGGAAGGGGTTCACCCTCAGAACAGGAGCTGGCGTCACCATCCGTGCCAAAACCACTCCAACTTTACAACACATGGACTCTGCGAACATAACACCGGTGCTCGGTGGAAAACAGCACGCAGGAGCAATTCTATCACGGCCTGGGCCATCTGAGATGAATGTTCTCGCTTGATCTTGTTGATCCGTACCTTTACCCCTGCCTGGTTTGGATTTCCCTCCTACCAAACACGTCACACATGAACCCGCCGCATCAGCCTAATAAATTTAAAATGCTTCTGACTTCTGATTTTTAGCTTGTGTAGAGCTACGTGTCACGTGTGCATCTGACAAAAATACAGTCGCCTAAGAATGGGAAACAAAAGAACTGGAAGATCAAAGATGGGTGCGGATCAGATAGGAGACAGAAAAATATGAGTCTGAGAGTAATACTGAAGGAGCAAAAACATGTGTGCCTGTTTAACATCGTGTGGGAAGCCAACAGGAGTGTAGTGACTGGCTAAGAGAGAATAGGGTCTGTGGCTGCTAGTGTTTAGGTTTAGCAGTGTCTGATGACAGCTAGCTATTCTTGAATGTGGCTACACGCTGCCCACACTGGAGCTACAGAAGTAGAAATGATAGAAAAATAAAATATGACAAAACAATCCACTCAGCATGACAGCTAAGTGGATCGGCGGACAGATAACGAGGACGTCAGGGTGTATAAACAGATAATGCATTTAAAAACACGAGTCAGTGTGTTGCAAACATAAATATATTTTCAATTTAGTGATGTGTTGTGACATTTTGGGATGCTTACATAGCTCCTCGCCAAGAGTTAATTCAGAAAATTGATACCAGTCTCATGGAGCGCAGCAGTCTGTTTCATCTTGTTCCTAATATGTCAGCTGGGTGCATATAACACATAGGTCGAGGAAAGCCGTCAGCCTCCATCAACGGAGGATCAACTATGTGTTTGCAGCGGGGTTTCTGGTAAATAAATAAATACATAAGTTAAAATGTAAATTCGGAGTAAACAGCGAGCTTTGTCACAACTGACTTTTGGCTTGTGAGTACCCAGCAGAGTCATAGGAAGTCTGTTTATTCTGGAACCAAAAACAAGGTTTAGGTCGGATTTATTTTTGTAAGAGGTATCTCCCTTTTCTTGGGCAAACAATGATGCATCCGTGCTTCAAAGTTCAGTGTAATATTTTGTAACCACTGGCAGCCAGACCAGCCTTGGATAAAAGACTTTTCAATAAAACGGTTCATTTATTTGTTTGTACATTTCTAGCCACTCTAAAAAAGCAACTTCAAAGTATGGCCCTGGGACGACGGCATCAAGTAAAATGATACCAAAGTGAAAGCGATCCTTCTCCTTACATGGGAGAACAGCAGTTTGCCTAATTGCATCCATTTTCTCATTTACTGCTTAATTATGCCGAAAGTTAGCCATTGCCTCTGGAGGCGAACCTGTTGTTTTATTATTGTATGTGTGTCCTGTTGTCAACACAACAAGTGCGTCCAAAGTGCCTTTGGCTCAACATCCACTGCTGATGTATGTTAAATACTCTAAATACAAAGAGGAAGCAGAGACAGGAGAACAGTCACGTTTTCCTGTGATTTATCAGCTGAACAGATCAGCGTCTTTTACTGATCATCATTATCAAGATACGCGTTACTGTAATCCGATTACTTTTTTCAAGTAACGAGTAAAGTAAGGGATTACTATTGCAAAAACGGTAATTAGATTACTGTTACTTTCCCGTAGGAACGCTGCGTTACTGCGTTACTAAAACCGTGATTTTTTTTGCGAGAATGTCTCATGACAGTGACGTAAGCGAGTGCGACGTTCGTGACAACAGCTGTGTGCAGATCAACAATGGATCATATATCGAGTGCAGAGAGAGTATGAGCGTGCAGCGTTTAAAGCGTGGAAGTACTGACCTTACTTTGAGTTTGATTCCATAAAAAGTGACAAAAACATTAGTGTCCGTTGTGCGTGGGAAGAAAACTTCTTTTTACAGCGAAAAAACCCCTAAACTTCCAAGCAAGCACCAAGTAGCTACGACGTAATGGGAAACTCACAGAGAAACTCGCGGATTCTTCCACTGACCGCTGCACACCTGCACCAGGGTAAACCTCCGCCTACCCCACTCCTGCTTTACAGGTGAAAATAGAGCAACAGGACCGCTAGTCTTTGACTTTATTTATTTTCTGCTGTGTTTTACTTGCATCTATTTGAAAGAGTGAGTGTAAACACACACACAAACAAAAAATATTTTATGTGCTGGAATGTGCAGAAAATAGGTTTAAATGTTAAACAAATTTCTTCCAGTCAGAGAATGTTGCAGATAATTAAATTTTTGCTTGATGCATAAAGTTAAAAGATTAAAACTAATAAAACAAGTTTTAAAAAGAGACTTTTCCATTTGATTACATTTTGTATGATGATTATGGAGAAAAAGTAGAATTGGGCTGAAAGATCTATCGCTTTATCACCTATTCAGGTTGTAAATCGTGTTTTCAAAAAGTAACTAAGTAACTAAGTAATTAATTACTTTTGAAAATAATTAATCAGTAAAGTAACTGGATTACTTTTTGGGGGAAGTAATCAGTAATTAGTTACTGATTACTTTTTTCAAGTAACTTGACCAACACTGGTGACAGCCAAGCAGTTAGTTTGTCCGATTGTTTTGATAAAAACATCTTGATTTTTCTTACATATGTTTATTCTCCGTGGAGATATTGATTGATATTTAGTTCTGCGTTTTTGGAGGAGGGGGGCTGAAGGGACTAAATGAGGCATGAATGCATTTTAATGTTATTTTGTGGTCACTCGGACAGTTACCGTGTTGAGGTCATGACAGCAGAGCTTTCGAAAAATGCTATTGAAGCATATCATTTTAATAAAGCATGGGGAAGCAGAGGGAAGATAACAATTTTTTGTTCGTATTTGTTTCTTACATTTCTTCTGGAAAACGCTGCCAAACAGACCTCTGCCAACAGTTTCCCACTGCTCCCAGTCTGCTGAGGGTAGCCGCAACACAGATATGACAGCTACGATCATTCCATCAAACCCTCCACAAAAACTGAAAAAGCCTGCTCCATTAACAGCATCATCCCTCTTCCCTAATTTGAAAATCGCTCTGTGTTTGCTTGTGTTTTTCTTAGCACGGGTCTGTATGAAATGAAACACTCTTTCATTGCTCGATGCCTTTTTTTTATTAAGCCTGGATATTTTATGGTCAAGAGGAATGAATTATATTGGCTAAATGTGGTGTGTTGTTTTAGGACTCGTGCAGCTACTCGATTAGACCAGTCATTTTGGTCTACACCTCATTCTGCAGGCCGTAAAGAGCAAAACCTCAGAAAATGTGCATGTGTAAGCTTTGCGTGGAATAACAATGACACGAGAATAGAAGCAGTACTCTGAGGGAAAGAAAATTCTCTGAAAAACATTCGAAGAAAGGATCAAACAGCCTTAAGCAAATATGGAAGACTTTTTCATCATCCCCACGCACGAATCCAGCATGGACAAGTCCCTTTTCTCACTCTTCTCTTTCTTGCCTGCTTATATGGACACACAACCATTAACGCACAAATAAACACACACAGGGCAGCGATCACGCTGACCACCCAGCCAGTGCCCCCTGGGCCCCACCTCTCACCTCGCTCAGAGGCACTATAGCTGAGAAAAACTACACCATTCACTTCCTTTACCTCCCTCCCTACCTAGTCCCTCCCTCCCTCCCTCTCTCAGTGCTCCCATTCATGTTGTAACAACTCGTAAAGGAAGGAGACTTTGACCCCCTCTGTAAAAAGCTCCCAATCGCCTCTGTTCATCTGCTGTGTGTAGGAGTGGGCTAGGCAAATTCAGACTGACTTCTCTGGAGATGACGACTGCAATCTCACATCCTGTTCAAAGTCCCGTTGTAAATGTCAGAGCTACTAAAAGGATTTTATTGAAACAAAATACTGACTTGCATTAAAACGCCGTACAAATAGGACTTATACCAAATGTCATGACCAATCCCTTTTAAACAGTACTGTAAACTTAAAAAGGGGTAAGATGAAAAAACACAGCCAAGCTGCCTTTGTATGGCAGCCATTGCTATAAAATTATATGAAAACAAATTTCTCTTAGCACATATGCTTTGGCCCAATATTTGCATCGGTACAGTTATCTCCCAGCGATGGGTCAAATAGATCGGTGTTAAAATGGATTGTGCAGCTTCTCTAAACAACTGCATTAAATTTAGTCTCGTAATGCTAAAATAAACTGTCGAATCGTGAGATTAGTGACACGGTGGAAATACCACGCCATCAGCTTTTAACACGATGCAGACTGTTTCATGTTGTAGCCTGCTGCCTCTCAAGTCAAAGTACTCCTGATACGACACTCAAAATGAATGTTTTTCACTTTATAGACTGAATAAGTCGGTGAGTGTTTTCAGTTTACATCTTTGTGCAGTGCTGACAAGCTGAGCTTTCAGCATACAGCGAAAGAAGTTCCAGTCCTGCAAAATGCCTCCCATGAAATTCTCCCTTTAAAGGCTGTAGTGCAGCGGTCCCCAACCCCCGGGCCTCGGACCGGTACCGGTCCGTAAGTCGTTTGGTACCGGGCCGCGAGAGTTGAGGCTCAGGTGTGAAATGTATAGTTTTCAGGGTTTTTATCGGTTTTCAGCGTTATTTTGTTATCGTTTTTATCGTTTACTCGGTTTTCCTGGGTCTTTTCACGTGTGTTATGAATAAATGTTCTTTTTTTCGGTACCAGTACTAGTTTTATTTTGTTGTATTTATCCGCGACACCTTAAAGGCCGGTCCGTGAAAATATTGTCGGGCATAAACCGGTCCGTGGCGCAAAAAAGTTTGGGGACCGCTGCTGTAGTGGACATCCCTCTAGAGGGAGCAAATCCTGACTTCTCTGTCTTTTCAAGACTCCAAACTGTTCTGACGACAAGTGTTAGAAACAATACAGAGTTGTAATTATTTAACAAAAGGACAATGTCAATGCTGCGTATTGCTGGTGTTGCTAGATTCCAAAAGTCAGTTATCCTCATTCTTTGACTTTATTTCCACTGAAAGTCTGAAATAGGGCTGGGCTATATCATACCGTTCACAGTAATACCGGTGTAATGTTGGGCAACGATAAGAAAATTAAATATCGCGATAGAATATGGGTAAAACGCGCATACGCAGTGCCTTTGTTTACATACGCACATGGCGATGACGCAGAATGAGAAGAGCGAAAGTGGATCGTTAAATGAAACGGATGAACCTGAACTGGTTTGTAAAAATGCTGCAACTTCAGTGGTGTGAAACTGGTTTAGCTTTCGTCCGTCAGATACACAACAAAGCACTATTTTTGGTAGAGCATGCTAGCATTATTACCGTGTTTTTTGGAAAACATGGCGCACTTAAAATCAATCCTTTGATTTTTCTGAAAGTCGACAGAGCCCCTTATAATCCCGTGTGTCTTATGTATGAATTCTGGTTGTGTTTACTGACCTCGAAACAATTTTATGTCGTACACGGCGCTCAAAAATCTGTCAAATGTTTTAGTACGACTTTGCTAAGCTACGAAGCCGCACCGCTTGATGGATTGTCGCAGCGTTACGGCTATCGTAGGCAGGAGCCTCGCGGAGTGATACGTACTGCGCTTCAACATAATATTACCGTATTGTGTGTGTATAACCTCTTTTTAAGTGTTGTGGATATTATACATGGTTATGCTGAGGATATGTCGGCCAGTTTCCACTGGAAATGCCTTTTGGTTAAACTGTCAGCAAGAAATTTGTATTTGCATTTTTTAATTTTTATATAACTTTAATGCACATAAAAAACAGCTGCTTGTTTAAGTGAAAATACGTTGATTTTTTTTTTTTTTTTGCATGAATAAAAGTTGTGGAGTTGTAAAGTATCTTGTCTAGTGTCAATTATATCGTCAGTTATATCGTTATCGCAAATTTTCAAATGTATATTGTGATAAATATTTTTGGTCATATCGCCCTGCTCTAGTCTGAAATATACTTTACTGATTGTTTGTCTCATAGCTTCTTTTTTTGGCACTTGTACCAAACCCCTTTACATGATGACTCGTGTTTTTGACACTTTGACAGTTACAGCAGTTTGACTTCTACGGCTGCTAGAATTTTGATTATAAAAATCTACAAAAACAATGAGATTATTTATTTTTTTACCTCTTTTCTGCATTTACCATAGACGGCATAAAACACAGATTTAGCTGCCAGGTTGGAAAAATTAAGCTAATGCCAATGTGCCATAAAGCTGCATTCTGCAAGGCCACCAGGTGGCGATAGCTGTGGTAGCAAACAGACATTTAGTCGTAGAAGTCTATGAGAAAACGCTTTCTTACTTAACCTTTATAAACACTTTCCTAATGAGTTCATGGGGTCTGTCACTCATTCCAGGTCGTACTGAAAACTACATTTAAAAAAATAAAATAAATGTGTTTTAAAATGAAGGATTATTTATGCTCATTGGCTAAGGACTTGTGACTGACAAGTCTTTAGCCAAAGACCAAGAGGTTTGGCAGTCAGACCCACCTTTCATCACATTAGGTGTTTTGAAACTAAGATGAAAACACTCATCTCAAGGCTTCAAAACAGAACTTCAAAAACCAGGCGACGACATCACGGTAACTACATCCATCTTTCATACTAGCTGTGGCATTAGTGTATGACATACCATTGTTTTACAACGGACTGAAGTTGTCTATGTGAGGGCTGTGAGTGATAAGCAGAGCTGCTTTATGATTTTCCAGCTCCAGTTCAAAATCAGCTGGATTCATTTTTTGAAAGTAATACTTTTATATCACCTTATTTTGGAATTACCACTAATTTACTGTCTTTTCATGCTGCCGTTTTGATCTTTAATGGGGTTTTTTGTGCTTTGACATGTAGACTCTGCTGTCGCTCCCTTCCCTGTCCAGGCCCGATTTTTTACCAAATCGACATTTAACCGACACAACGTCCCCATCGAGCACCATGCAGTTGGAATTTTAGAGGACTGCAGAAAAGTTGCCTTGGCTGAAAAACCCCTATACCTCCACAAACAGATACAATCGCTCTGCTATAAATTAAGCATGGCACAGGTTAACACTGTAAGATCAGGGAATCATCCTGTCTTTAATGCAGACAACTGAAGAGACAGCTAAACTAAATCCATGCAGGAAAAACGTCAGGCAGACAAGTCAGGTAGTCTTTTAGTAACTCCAGCCAGGACCAGTGTTGGTCAAGTTACTTGAAAAAAGTAATCAGTAACTAATTACTGATTACTTCCCCAAAAAAGTAATCCAGTTACTTTACTGATTACTTATTTTCAAAAGTAATTAATTACTTAGTTACTTAGTTACTTTTTAAAAACACGATTTACAACCTGAATAGGTGATAAAGCGATAGATCTTTCAGCCCAATTCTACTTTTTCCTCATAATCCATCAAACAAAATGTAATCAAATGGAAAAGTCTCTTTTTAAAACTTGTTTTATTAGTTTTAATCTTTTAACTTTATGCATCAAGCAAAAATTTAATTATATGCAACATTCTCTGACTGGAAGAAATTTGTTTAATATTAAAACCTATTTTCTGCACATTCCAGCACATAATATATTTTTTGTGTGTTTACACTCAGTCTTTCAAATAGATGCAAGTAAAACACAGCAGAAAATAAATAAAGTCAAAGACTAGCGGTCCTGTTGCTCTATTTTCACCTGTAAAGCAGGAGTGGGGTAGGCGGAGGTTTACCCTGGTGCAGGTGTGCCGCAGCGGTCAGTGGAAGAATCCGCGAGTTTCTCTGTGAGTTTCCCATTACGTCGTAGCTACTCGGTGCTTGCTCGGAAGTTTAGGGGTTTTTTCGCTGTAAAAAGAAGTTTTCTTCCCACGCACAGCAGACACTAATGTTTTTGTCACTTTTTATGGAATCAAACTCAAAGTAAGGTCAGTACTTCCACGCTTTAAACGCTGCACGCTCATACTCTCTCTGCACTCGATATATGATCCATTGTTGATCTGCACACAGCTGTTGTCACGAACGTCGCACTCGCTTACGTCACTGTCATGAGACATTCTCGCAAAAAAAAAAATCACGGTTTTAGTAACGCAGTAACGCAGCGTTCCTACGGGAAAGTAACGGTAATCTAATTACCGTTTTTGCAATAGTAATCCCTTACTTTACTCGTTACTTGAAAAAAGTAATCGGATTACAGTAACGCGCTACAAGTAACGCGTTACTGCCCATCTCTGGCCAGGACCACATGTGGGCCCAGTAGCAGGGGAACCAAACAGAGCGCAGAGGTGAGGTGGGATTTGGGGTTCCTGCTTGTAGTGACCTGTTTCTCTATTTTATTTCAATATTAAGTGGAGCTGCTCTTACACAAGCAAGAACAATAGTGAAAGAATTGCTCTTAATGAGGTTGGTTATGCGCACATTTACTTCCCCCGATGGTTGAGTTAATAGCTTCTTTTGTTATTTTAACTATTGTATTTTTACTGTAATATTTTCACATGCTTTATGCACATCATACACACATGAATGGCATATGAGGGCCATTTTATTCAGCTTGCAAAGTTGTTTTTCTGCACACGCAGTCAAATACGTGGGTTTCTCATAGATGTCCGCACATGTGAATTTTTCATGCATGCTGTTGTTTTCATTACTCACTTCTGTGTGCTTGTGCGTGTGTGTGTGTTTATGGGCCACTGCAGCCCTCTTTATAAACACATCAGCTGGGCTGACAGTGCGCAGCGGGAGGGAAAGAGAGCCTTGAGACAGCCTGAGACAGAGGTCTCATAAAAAATCACTTCTAATTTATTTCCCTCCAAATTGGAAAGTGCACGCTCACACCTGACTAAATCATCACGCGTCAACTGGAGACGGCCCCCCACTGCACGCTGACGAAACCCGATCTCAGTTTTACCGCTCAGGCCAAAGCCGGGCCTGCCAGGGAAACACAGCATCACGCCGCATACATACACAATTCTTAATGGCTTTTGCAGATGTGTTGTTCCTGATAGCCCCTCTAGCCTCGATCCCTAGTTCTCTCTACCTCACTGCACACTTGATCTGACCCACACTAGCAATCAAACCAATCACTATTTTTTTCATTTGTGGTTTACGTAGCCTCCATGTGACCTCGTGCTTTTTGCCACCATCTCCAGTCCAGCCTTTTGCTTCTTTGTATGATTCTACCAGTTTATTTTTCACCTCTCTTCTTCCAGCTCTATCACATATCACACTCTATGAATTCAAGGCCTGAGCTAAGGATTCCTGCAGACCGACCTCCCATTCGATTTTTCTCTTTGTCCATTTCTTATTATGAGTCTCACTACATCTTTCCTGTTGTCCAAGATAGATTGCCTATGTTCTAACATGGCTGCCATAAACCTAACACTACTCAAACAGCAGGGGTGGAGGGGTAGAGGCCATGGAAATATGTGCATGCATTTGGGTCTGTGACATATAATGTGTTTCTACACAAGCATCCACTGATGCAACCCCACCGGTGAGTCACGGGTCCAAAGGGTAAAATAAAGCCCGTTCAATATATGACAAACTAACTAACACATCCACTCATATTGCAGCTCATGCAGGTCCATATCCAGTATCTGATCACAGTTCAACTCATAGTATTTTTACATTTGCCTAATAGAAAAATCAATGCATTTAAGGATTTTAGTTTTAGCTTTAGCATCTTTCATATTACTCATGCTATGGTCACATTTGCTGCTACCTCCTGTAAAGCAGAAACGAATCAAAAAGAGATGGAAAAGGAACCTCAACAATTGAAGCTGAACTGAGTTTAGATCAGAAGCATTTTGGACATGCTTTTGGGTTTATATGCAAAAGTTTTCCTCTTTAAAAGGAATTTATTACAACCTGCAACTAGAAACTACAAACCAATCGGTTCAGGTTTACTGTAATGTACTTAATCATGCAGGCAGATATGCAGCTAATAAATCTGCACGTGTGTGACGCTAACATGTCAGCATGGACCTAAATCTCTGATGAATCTTTCCACCAGCTTATTGAATCTATGGCAGGAAGAACTGATGTGGTAAAAAGGGGATCCAACCCACTACAAAATTTAAAAAAAATAAAAATAAAAAAATAAAAAGTAAATATGCAAAGAATTCAAAATGAGTTTGCTTTAAATTAAAAATATTGATACATTAAAATAAATATTTAGAAAATTGATGAATAGACTAAATTAACAACTCAAAGCTGCACACACATGTCAACAAACATTAACTTATAAAAATGTCTAAATTCCTACCAATGAATCTATTAAAAAATCCAAAAGTATCTGGCTCTCAAAGAACCCGCTCCACACATTCATAAAAGTCAATTAAATATTTTACTTACCGTTTTGTTCCAGGTGTAGAGATGTGTGTGGCACAAAAGCAGCTGGAAACAGCGGAAGATGAAACGGTCCCATTAACCTTTCCGGAATACCTTTGTCCCTCACGAGCTCCCATCGTCTAAACTCCCTTGTTGGGGGGATTCAGTTCTCTTCCAGTCATCCTGGGTTTTTCTAACTTTAAAATCAAAATCCTCTATAATTCGCTTCACACACAAACTAGCGCTAGCTTAATTGCATTGTGACCAAACTAAGAGAATTTTCATGCGCCTAGCTAAACATACGTACTTCCACTTTAGCTCAAACTTTGGCCATGTAGGGACAAACGGGTTCACGATAATTAATTGAAATGATAAGAGTTGTCTTCTTTTTTGGCTAACCCCACCCCCCATCTGGTCACGTGGTCATAACTTACTAAACACGGCCCAATCATCACACTTCCTTAATATTTTTGTTTTGTTTTTTTATTTATTTGTTTGTTTTTTGTTTTCCCCCTCGGGTAACCCATTACTTTCCTCTATGTACACCACGTGTTGTTCTACTGTACACCTGTAATTGTAACAGAGGTCAGTTTGTATTTGCCACGAGTCGAGTTCATGTTTTTGTGTATTACTTTCCTTATTCAGCAGTTTTTATTTGAGAAAATTTAGCTAAATTATCATAAATGTTGCTAAATGTTTCAAACCTGCATCACTTTTGTCTCCCACCTCTGGTAGTTGAAGTGATTACAAAGACATTTAATGAGGACGAACCACATCGGTAGTGTTTCATGTCTGTCCTGCCTTTTATTTCTTTAGACTGTCGTCTTTCTGAATGTCAGGTTTCTTTTTCATGTGAACAATTTTATTTTTTTTACCTTCTAGGATCTCTTCATAGGCTACACAATGCTACCGTTTTGTGTCTGAGATCACATACTAGATGCACTATATATCCAGTATATGCACCACTGTTCAAAACACTTTGATGTCAGTAGCATGTGTTTTGTTGGCTGCACCACTGTAGATTGCAAGTCATGAGCTTCACAGTTAGAGACATGCTGTCATGGTAACCTGACCTTGTTTGAGATTGGCCAAGTACGGACAAACATTAAAAATATATATCACATGGGACAAAAAGAAACGTTTTTTTATTTAAATACTTACATTGAAGAGTTACTGATGTTAGATCTCAGCTGCCTTTGTCACCGTCAAGCAATGGCCTTGCATTATGAGATATTTATGTTGGCCTGCTGTCCGGTTCTTGCATACTTTGTTATTACACCAGAAATACTTGGCATACTTTTCTCAAATACTACATTAGCATACTAAATAGCAAGTCAGTATGTCATTTTTGATCCAGCACCAGTTCCTGTGGCCAAATCTGTCTTTGTTACTACAGTTGCTTCCCTAGCTATCATCTGCACCAAAACACATATGGCAGTTGTTTTGCTGAATCTTCAGTCTGCATAACCCACCGTGGTTGACTGACCAGTCATGCATGTGTGTTCCAAACAGATTTGACCTCCATCTGCCCACCACAAATACCGTCCCCCCTCATTATATAATGAAGACTGTGGCTAAGGAGTTGCAAACCAAACAAAACAGCAAATCTCAACATGTCATGTAAAAACAAAAAGTGGTGAGAGAGAATGAGGCAGGGAACAAAACAGTTCACTCATATACAAACAGGCCTAGAAGTGCAGATCTCCACACAACATAGGCTTACCTTAAAAATAGCCAAACACATTAAAGGGCAGACAAATGAGCAGCGTGGTAACATACATAATATTTATTGGTCTTGGCACTAGTTTGCCTTTTGTCTCCTTTATTTGTCATTGTGCTGCCTGCTTGCCCTGAATAGTAAAATGAAAAACATGGTGTCCTTCAACCTTGGGATAAAAGCAAAGATTATAGTTAATATTAACAGTAAAGCTGAAAATGATTGTTTAGGTAAATTATATTTAATCTAACAGCTACCTAAGCTCATTGTGGTCAGCAATACCCATTTAGAACACTACATGGACATCTTGCTGAAGTCCTCTCGCTCAATAGCCGACTCAGTTGAAATATTCATTGGTGTTTTGTTCTGAAATGTTTTTAAAACTTGACTAACTTAAAAGATGCTTGAATGTTGATTCTCAGTGGAACTGATAGTACTAGTAGCAGTGACTCTTAGACTGTTTGACATCCTTTTCAGCACAATAATAATTTCTAGTCATCTCTATCTCAAGATCTTCTTGTGAGAAATGAGTAACTGTATTTCTGCTGTCTTTGTGGCGAGCTGTTCATAGATGCATAAATCCAGACATATCAACTTGGGTCCAATTTAATTCAATTCAATTCAATTTTATTTATATAGCTCCAAATCACAACAAAAGTCGCCTCAAGGCGCTTCATAGATACAGAGAAAAACCCAACAATCATATGACCCCCTATGAGCAAGCACTTTGGCGACAGTGGGAAGGAAAAACTCCCTTTTAACAGGAAGAAACCTCCAGCAGAACCAGGCTCAGGGAGGGGCGGGGCCATCTGCTGTGATTGGTTGGGGTGAGAGAAGGAAGACAGGATAAAGACATGCTGTGGAAGAGAGACAGAGGTTAATAACAGATATGATTCAATACAGAGAGGTCTGTTAACACATAGTGAGTGAGAAAGGTGACTGGAAAGGAAAAACTCAATGCATCATAGGAATCCCCCGGCAGCCTACGTCTATTGCAGCATAACTAAGGGAGGATTCAGGGTCACCTGGTCCAGCCCTAACTATATGCTTTAGCAAAAAGGAAAGTTTGAAGCCTAATCTTAAAAGTAGAGATAGTGTCTGTCTCCTGAATCCAAACTGGAAGCTGGTTCCACAGAAGAGGGGCCTGAAAACTGAAGGCTCTCCCTCCCATTCTACTTTCAAATACTCTAGGAACAACAAGTAGGCCTGCAGTGTGAGAGCGAAGTGCTCTAATAGGGTGATATGGTACTATAAGGTCATTAAGATAAGATGGGGCCTGATTATTTAAGACCTTGTATGTGAGCAGCAGGATTTTGAATTCTGGATTTAACAGGAAGCCAAAACAGGAGAAATCTGCTCTCTCTTTCTAGTCCCTGTCAGGACTCTTGCTGCAGCATTTTGGATTAGCTGAAGGCTTTTCAGTGAGTTTTTAGGACTTCCTGATAATAATGAATTGCAGTAGTCCAGCCTGGAAGTAATAAATGCATGAACTAGTTTTTCAGCATCACTCTGAGACAGGATATTTCTAACTTTAGAGATGTTGCACAAATGGAAGAAAGCAGTCTTACATATTTGTTTAATATGTGCGTTGAAGGACATATCCTGGTCAAAAATAACTCCAAGGTTCCTCACAGTGTTACTGGAGGCCAAGGTAATGCCATCCAGAGTAAGAATCTGGTTAGAGACCATATTTCTAAGATTTTCAGGGCCGAGTACAATAACCTCAGTTTGATCTGAATTAAGAAGCAGAAACGTCCCACCTCAGCTTTTGCTGGGACCGTCACAGGAAAGTCCTGCAAAGTTATTTTGCTTTTATCCAATTGTACTTTATTTTGACTAGGCATTCAGGAATGGGAATTGTGTATCAGTTGCTCTTCTCATCGCTGGCATGTTATTCTGACAGTTGCACATTGCAAACTCATAGCAGCGGAGGTTTTGTACACTTGGTTTACCTGTTTTTAAGGCTGCATTCAGACTATCTTAGAGATAAACAATCAGCAAGAAAACTGATCAGGAATCAGTAGGAAAGTGATAAAGAAAACAGATTAGCAATACAATCTTTAAAATAATCACGCCTAATACTAACCGATAATCCCTTCGATTCACCTAACATGCTGTAAATTAAGACTGAAATGTAAATAAAGTAAACCTTATTAGTCAAGTCATATTATATAAATGTAAAGAGCATTCTAATAATATGACTTAATTTATTATGACATTATATTGTTTGTTGACAACAACCATCAAGTCAATTTATTTATAAGCACATTTAGAAACAACAAACATTCACCAAAATCCTGAAGTAAAGGATTAAACCATAATCGGCCGTGGTTCAGGGGGTTGGGAAGCTCATTTGTAACCGGAAGGTTGCCGGTTCGATCCCCCAGTCGTTGTGTCCTTGGGCAAGACTCTTCACCTACCGCCTACTGGTGTTGGCCAAAGGGGCCGATGGTGCGATATGGCAGCCTCGTTTCTGTGGGCAGCTGTGGCTACAACTGTGGTTTGCCTGCATCCGTGTGTGAATGTGAGAGTGAATAAATAGTGGAATTGTAAAGCACTTTGGGTGCCTAGAAAAGCGCTATATAAATGCAGTCCATAATTATCAATAAAACACCATGATAAGAAAAAAATGTCTTTAAAAAAACAAATAAAAAAGAAAGATTCATTCGCTTTTTAATGCTAAGGTGTACAAATTTCAAATAGGATTTGCTGACGGCGAGTGTTGGTGAGCTTCTAATTTGAAGGTAAAATTGTTCCAAAGTGTCGGTGCATCTACAGCAAAGGCTAAATCTCTTCTGCGCTCCTCTTTCATCTGCTTTCTGCTACAATGAGAAGCATCTGGTCAGTTGACCTTAATGATCTTTTGGGACTGGGCATAGTTAAAAGATCAGAAAAGTAAAGAGATGCTAACCCATTTAGTGACTCTTAAAAACAAACAATAAATCTCAAAATCAACTCCAAAGTGCACTGGGAGCCAGTGTGAAGAAGCCAGCTTCAAAAAGTTTAACGCCATCATTGATTTTATGTTTGCAAGACAGTCAGGCGTGATTTTCAAAGGGGTTGTGGAACAAAATTGTGTGAATCACTGGCATAACACTGAAATGAAATTCCAAATTTTCTGGAAAATTGAACCTAATGGGAGCATGTAGAATGAGAAGAACAGGAACAAGAACTGGTCCTTGGGGGACCCCAGACTGTGAGGGGAGCAGGTGTTAGTGAAAAGCCACCTAAACTGATCGAAAACCTTCTGCCTGTTAAGGAAGATCTAAAACATTCGAGAGCAGCCGCTTTAAGGCCCACACAGCTCTCCAGTCTAGAGATTAGGATACCATAATCCACTGTATCAAATGCACCACTTAGGCCTTAGGTCAAATGCTCACTCAGGTCAAACATATGAAAAATGTTATTGCATGTGTGCTTCCACTGAGATATACCAGTAGTCCAAACCAGTAAGCTGTTATATATGGGCAGTGTTGGGGAGTAACGGAATACATGTACCGCCGTTACGTATTTAAAATAAGAGTGAGTATGAGTAACTGTATTCCGTTACAGTTACCGTTTAAAAAGGTGGTATTTAGAATACAGTTACTTTGTTGAAATAAATGGATTACACGGCGGTACTTCCCTGTTTCATATTGTGGCGGGTCAGGACTGTTTGGGTTTTGTTTGACAGCTACGTTCTGTTGTTCCAGGCGGCAGCGTTACGGTTGCCATGGTTACAGGGTGACGCTCTCTCTCTGCGTGTTTCCTGGGTGAGAGAGGCCTTTTTGTTGTTGTTGTGCTAAGCTAATAGGCAGAATGCTACAGGTATAGCTCTAAAGAATGTAGCATCATGGGCAGTGTAGTCCGTGCTGCAGGGAGAATGGACTGCCATACACGTTATGTGTCTGTGAGCGAGGGAGGGAGAAAAAGGAAAAGTACGAGCTGTCATGAGCAAAAACGGGAGCTGGAAGCATGTAAATATAATAATAACCACTGCAGCCAAGAAGAGAGCCTGACGAGCCCAGTTGTAAGTAAGCTATTAAGACTCGACTGTACACCGTGTTCGTGTTTTCCTCCAAAAACAATAAGTTCCGTTGGAGCAGCCTTTCAACGCCTCTCTCTGTCTCTCGCTAGCAAAGTTGACCCAGACAACAAAGTAAAGCTAGTTTTCGGCTACGAGCCCGACACAGAACCCACCGTATTAGCCAGAGGTCCTTTACTACGGTTCGGAGCCGCGGACCTTCAGTAACAGTAATAAATCACAGCAATAGTACATTCATGTAGTTGTAAACAGCATGATAATATATTAAGTAATCCAAAGTATTCAGAATACGTTACTCTCATTGAGTAACGTAACGGAATACGTTACAGAATACATTTTGGGGCATGTAATCTGTAATCTGTAATGGAATACATTTTAAAAGTAACCTTCCCAACACTGTATATGGGCCTGTGTTATCTTTTAGCATCAGTGGTTTTGGACTTGAAATTAAATTTGCACTGACGTATTGTACACATGGATACGGACATGTTTTCCTTCCCATTTATCACCAACTGGTAGCGATGTAGGGCACCAGAGGAGAGACCGAGCAACCTACAGAATGATTCCCTGTCCTCTCATATCCTGTTGGGCCACAGAGGCCAGTTTGTAGGTGAACCTCTGAACTTCATTACATAATGACAGGGGAAGTCATCCGTCAGTGCAGTGAAGTGTGATGGACCGCAGCTATGTCCCCCTTTTTCTCTCCCTCTGTGAGGAAGCCGCCGCTTCCAGTGTGCGAGGCTGACAGCGCAATGAGTCTGAAGTGTTTGCGTAAGCCTAAATCAGTTTGAGAGAGAGTCTGGGGAAGCGATCCGGGGGGCTCGAAAGCGCATGTGTGTGCGTCCCTCCCTAATGATTTATTGTGACAAATGATCGGCCATAAACAAACAGCAAGCAAGCCACCCGCCTGTCCACGCAAACAAACAAACAAGCAGAGGAGACGGACAAACAGGCCGTCAGGCAGAGCGACGGCAGAGTTTAAGATGATCAATCAAAGTTCGACAGGCAGGGATGAGCGAGTTCAGTTGGTTGTGATAAACGATTAAGAGCGCACAGTTGCTTGCGTGCTCGTGCGTGCCTGCACACCGACTGGTATTAATAAGCGTGTGAACATGTGTTTTTGGCATGAATTTAAAAGTATGTGCCGTTGCCAGTCTGGCCGTCATGAGTGCGTATGTTTCGCAGAGAGCAAGTGTGTGCGATGTAACCCAAGCCAGAGCGGCACAACACAGCAGCCTGTTCAAAGGCCTGTTTGTATTATTACAGCTTGTGCAGCTGCTCGGTACAGACAAACAAGGCTTAGAGCTCTGAGCTACAAAACACAGACCTCCCACCCCATTGCAGAAACCCCTGTGGTCCAGCCCAGCCCAGCATTGTGGTTCAGAAATGGACAAACAAACGCCTGCGTAGATAAACTGCCAGGCATGAGGAGAAGTTTGCTGGAAAGCAGCGAAGAAGGAATGCAAATTCAGATCACTGTTAAAAGCAGCGTCCATCCTTTGTTTTGTGCTTGTGGAAAGAAATTGGCCATCTGAGTCATTTCTACTGAATTTCCATCGTTCTTAACTGCACTGTGCTTTTCTTCTGTTATTAAAGGCGTTTCCATGATGCACAGCTTTGTTTCCAAATGATGTTGTTTATTTCTTTAAAGTAGATATGCTATACTTAGGTCAACATTTATGTAAGGAGGGCCCCTCCGTGCGGCATTCTCTCCCCGCGAAAGGTCTGGAAAGTGCCTATACATTTCTACGACGCGGCGTAATGCGTAACGTTAGCTCCTGTCAAAATATTGAGTCTCCATTTCACATTTGCTTTTTAAATCTCACATACTACTGTGAGCAATCACCCTAAAAACAAAATATTGCTTTATATACACAGGGATCAACTTAGAAAGCTGATGAAAATTAATGCCTGTGTTTTTAGTGCAGACTTTTTTTTCCCGGCAATATTTCTTCGCCGTGTGTACTCAGTGTGCACTTAGTTGCCCTCTGAACAGCGCTCTCCTCTGGAGATCACCACAAATGGATCCGATTGTGGTGATTAAGATCAGAGTAAGCTAACACTCTTGCTCTCCTCTCGCGCCTCTTGCTCCCTCACCTTCTCTCGTCCTCTACTCTGCTCACCTTATTCCATGCCTATGTTTACTCCCCTGCACCCTCTGTCCTCATCACTCGTCTGCCTCACTTCTCCATTCCTCATCTATCCCGCTCTCTTCCTCCTCCTCTCTCCTTGTGTTCCTGCTCCCTCTCTGACTCAGGGTCCCTGTGTGCCTGTATGTAACATCAGTAAAGCTGTCAGGCGGCCAGGCCAAGGTAAACAGCCCAGCACCGGGTTCAGGGGTGATGGGGGCCGAGATGTTTTTCCTCAGGAACCAAGGGACCCCTGGAGGCTTCTGGCTGGGGCCAGGGAGGGGCCGAGGGGGGGAAGATGATCCCCTAAGTTGCCCCCCAAAAGAACGCACACTAACCAGTTTATCTTTTTTTTCTCTTCCAGTCGTGATCTTCTGCCTTTTGTCACTTTCCTCCTCATCGCTCTGTTTGTGGTTCTCTCTGCGTTGTGTTGGCATCTGTGTACACACAGGCCTTCAGCAGCATCTGCTTCACACATATACAGCCATTCATCATCACTCTTATACACACTTTCATTCACAGTCTTTTCCCCAAAGCATTCCTCTGCTGGAACAAAGAAGACATGCACATGTGTGTACCCTTTAAATTTTCCTGAATACGTAGAGTATGCAGCACCTGGGAGAAGGGAAATCAGGAAAAAATAAGGCGTTTATTTCCGAATGCAAGCCAGTTAAAGTGAAAAAATAAGAGTATTTTAACTTGATGTGCTTCTGGAAATATTCACTAAATCCATTATGTCAGGAGGATAAGGAACTGAGGAAGAAGAGAAGAGAAAGAGGATAAGGAAGGATGTCAAGAGGAAAGAAAGGGACACTGCAAAGGGAGAGAAAGATAATATAGAGAAGGGTTGGGAAAGGAGGAAAGGGGAATAGGGAAGGGATAGAAAGAGATAGGTGTGAAGTGATATCCCTCACCCAGGCGTGACCCCTCTCAGCCCCAGTGCTGCTCTGTCTGAGTGAAGCAGACGGCCCAGAGAAGGAGAGAGAGATAGGGAAAAGCCAGAGGTTGCAAATCAGAGCCAGCACTAAAAGCACAGCAACTGGGAACAAGGAGACAGAAAGCTGGGGAGGAAAAGAGAAAGGGATTGCTGGAAGTTAAAGAAGAGTGTGTGTGTGTGTGTGTGGGGAGGGGGCGGGGGGGGTATGAGTTTAAAGGAAGAAGTCAAAGAAGAAATGCAACAGGCAGAGGGGAAAATTGTTGAATGAGGATGGGAGCTGGTCGGGCCAAGAAAAGCATGTAGAATTGAATTAGGGGAGGGAGCGCCACCAAGCAAACCAAGAGGAGAGGAAAGCAGGGGTGCAAAGAGGAAGAAGAGGACCATTACCCTTCGTACATCAGCCGTTACATCCTTTAGCAGCTGTCGGTGAAGGAAAAAAAAAAAGAAACATTGCAGAGTGGATGGAAGGATTAGGATAATTGGAAAGGAGTTAAGAACGGGAGAGCAGATTCGGATGAAAAAGAGGTTACGACCAGACTTTGCAAATATTGTTTATTTTTAACCTTTTGCGAGCAACAGGTGGGACTGGTTTAATGGACAGAGGGACTAAGGGGTTTTTAGGAGATCCCTGGACACCCAAAGCATTATATGTATTTACTGTGGAAGAACAATTCAAACCCTGATAGGGTGCCCAGATTTTCCCTGGGTAAAGTTTGTCAGAAAATTAATGTTAGTTTACCAGTGATTTCATGTGGTTAATCAGTCACAACTCCAATAAATGATTTACTTTTTTGACATTTAAAACTTTTCTCATTGATATTCAATCCAGACCAGATCCTGAAAGGGTAAATGTAAGAAGAAGGTGAAGGAGCAGGAGAGATCCTTAGCCCAAGAGACCAGTAGGAGTTTCATTTTAAGAAATCTGCTGACATTCCCACCTACAGACATGAATCCCTAACCTTTTGATAAGCACTTCAGTTATCTGGATGGGTCACGTTATCAATCTGTCTATTTAATTTGTCATCACATCTCCAGTTCTCTTCCTCCTCGCCTTCTACTTCTCATCTGTTCTTCTTCCTGTTGTAGTTTCCTGCAACCTTCCTGTTGCAGGTCCTCATCAATCCCACGCTGCCACAATTGTCTGTGACAGCACACTAACAGGCCTGTGACTGACCTGCCACCCAGACAGCCTGCCCCAACCAGCCACAATATGGTGAAAGACAAACAGGCGGGAACACCAACAACTCATTTCCCTCCTCTCCAGATCTTATTGGCGCCTGACTGCGTGTCCTGCCTCTCTCTGCTAATGCAGTCTAAACTTCTCTCAGCGCAGTCGCTGCCTGCTACCTGCCTCCATATCATGCTGTAAAACTGCAATGTAGGTCTCTCAGTCAGTCCAGCACTTCAGTCCAGACTGAATAATACACCCACAGCTGCCATGAATCTTTGCAAAGACATTCAAGGTTCCCATATAGTGAAACCCAGTGATGCTGATGATCCCATTTTTTCCTACCAAGAACTTGACATTTGTGGTATTTGAGTAGAATTTCTCATAGGGGACCTATTATGCCTTTTTTTTCTCTCATATATATGCTGTTACAATTGTAGATGCTCATATTAAACATGGCCCAAATTTCAAATAAAAGAGTCGACATGTGTGCAAGAAAATAAGTCCAAACCTCAGGATTCAAGCTGCTCTGAAGACCACAGTTCAAACTTTTTTTTCTTCTTCTCTGCATCATCTGGTTATCTCAGCAGCCGTACCCACCTTCTGTTTCCATGGGGCAGCTAATCAGAAAAAAATGGTTCAAAGTTGTGATTATCTGGCTTGCTCAACTCCAGGAGCCAAAAACGTGCCACCCCACACTGCACAATACTTATTTATTTATTTATTTATTTATTTATTTATTTATTTATTTATTTATTTATTTATTTATTTGTGTATTTATTTATTTATTTATTTGTGTATTTATTTATTTATTTATTTATTTATTTATTTGTGTATTTATTTATTTATTTATTTATTTATTTATTTATTTGTGTATTTATTTATTTATTTGTGTATTTATTTATTTGTGTATTTATTTATTTATTTATTTGTGTATTTGTGTATTTATTTATTTATTTATTTATTTATTTATTTGTGTGTGTATTTATTTATTTATTTATTTATCAGTCATTACCCTTAAAGAAGGGGGGGCTAGGCTGATTCTCATTTTGATAACAGCAAACAAACAAAACTTGTGGGGCTTTTTTATTTGTTTGTTTTAGTTAATTCTCCTGTTTTAAAAAAAACCCAATAAAAGAAAATCATCTGCATTCAGTCCCACTGAGTGGCTCACTTCACAGTTTGAGAACCAACTGCCTTAAAAAGAGAGTGGGCTACTGGGGGAAGATCCCCACCCCAGTTTCATAGTTAATAGCCTTTCTTGAGGACAAATTTCAGTGGAGGTTTTTTACTTTAATAGAAAAAGATTCATTATTTCAACCTTTCATCTCAATTTATGCTTGAAGTTAACATCTGCATTAGAAAACAACGAGAATTTTAAAGTTTGTTTGTTTTTATGAATCATGGTCCACACATTGTGTCAAGTTAATGTGTTAATTTTCATTTTGTCGAACTTCATAAGGCTTACATTTGATTTTTTTTGTTTATTTGTGTGTTTGTTTTGCAGATGAGACCACATTTGCCAAATAAATGTCTTCAAAACTTCCAGTGATCCAATAAACCCAAATGATCTGAAAACGAAAGGCAACTGGAACCCTTTGAATTTCATTTTTTTGAAGCCACATTAGTCATCAAACAGACTCTAACACCAACCAGACTTTTCATTTTTACGACTGCAGATGACCATTGAACAGGAACATTTCTAACCACGCTTACTAATTACCCACACTTCTGTCACTCAGTTCCACTTAGAAATTAATGAACTTCAAGCTGTTTCTCACTGTGAGAACACATCATGGAGAAACAGGAGGAAAGACAGAGTGACTCCACCGTCGTGTTCCTATGCTGAATAGATAAATAGCGAAATCTGTCAGAAATGCATCATTCCGAGTACGATTATGTCTTGGTGGCACTTTTTGAAATATAGCTTGTGAGTAGGGGTCTGTCTAACTCTTTTGCTCTAACGCTTTTGCTCCCTTTCTCTCTCACACATACAAACTCCCACTCCCCCACTCTTGATCTACTTAGATCTGCAACATCTAACTGCCACTTAACCTCACTTTCTCTACTTACCCATCTGCTCGCCCCTTCAGCTTCCAATCCATCATCCAGCCGCGCCTCTCGCCCTGTGAAATGACTCTACTAGTCATGAACAACATTAACCTCCCCCATCCGAATGCACACAAACACACGCACACATCGATGCACGCACGTACGAGCACACATGTGATCAGATGCCCCTTTACCTCTACTTAGAGTGCAATCTCAAGCTACTTCACCTCTGCATCAGCCTCTCTCTCTGTTGTTTCTCTGCTCTGCTTTCCCTTCTTTATGTGTGACATTTCTCCTCTGGATGGGGCCTCGGAGTAGCCCTATCATCTTTGGCCTTTTCATTTGGCTCGCCTTTGAACCTGGGTTTTCTGTGAACTCTATTGCAATCACACACAGACACACACACACACACAGATGAACTCACAGATGTTAAAATACACTCCATTTATGATACATCAGGCCTAATTGGATTTCAGCATTCCAGCCTCAGTACAAAGAACACATACACGGTCTTGAAATGAACCACGATGTCTTTATCACATTATTTCTTTTTTTTATGAACCGACTCAGATTAATAACATGAAAAAGAGGGAAAAAAAATCTAAACAAAGGCGTTGCACTCTTTGATGCTTTTCAGGGACGATTTTCATAAATGAGGTGTGTGATGTGTGTGTTGAGTCAACATGTTTGTGGTGTTTAAAGATGGATTTTGTACAGTCATACTTTTGTTAGGCTCATACTGTGTTGTTTTTTTGTCTACCTGCATGCATAGATGAACTATACCGCTAAAAATGACATTTCAAACCAACATAAAACCTCCAGATACGCTGGCTTTACTTTACTTATCATTTTATAAGAAGAAACACGAGTCCATGTATGCATATTTATGCAGTATTTTCTTGTTTTAACTTCTTGTGTCCTCAATAAAGCCCTAAACTCCCTGCAAATCAGACAATGGGATCCTCCTGCATTGTTTCTTTTTGCAAATAAAAAACCTCAGCTCTACCAGATGGGACAAAATAATTTAACTGTTTAAGCACAATATTGTAACCATTTTTTTTTCCAGCTCTCTTTATCCACGTCTTTCAGTCTTGTCAATCTTACTGTACACTCTGCCTCTCCACTGAAGTGGCTGCTCGCAGGCTATGTTGCTGCTGACTCTATAACTGCTGTTGTGGCTCCTCAGGGCTCTTATGTGCTGAAGAATCATATGGGCCTATATTGTGTGCAATTGCACAGCACTTTCAGCCAATAACTCACATAGAAACTGTATCCACAGCAAAACTCTTCAGGCACGAACACTAACAATAACCAACTATATATATATTATTTTTCAATCATACATATACATATAGCAAACAGATCGATATATCTACCTATCTGTTTATAAACTTTTTCCCCTTGAGCAGCTGCAGGCATAGACATATTGATGACTTATGAGACTGATAAATAAATAAAAACTTTTCTTTTCGAAAGCACCCTCACCTGGCCACTTTAAATTTAAAATGAACCACACAAATCATAACCATAACGTTTTTAAAAACAGTCCCTTTTATTAAGCATGGACTCAAATTAAGTCACAGTGCATATTTTGCACAGAAATTGAATTTTATAAAAAAGAAAGAAAACAGCCCCCGTCCATTAGAGCAAGTCTATCTAGGAAAAAAAAGTGGCCCATGTGATTAACAGTGTCATTTGACAGTCGTTCCTGTCCACATGCGATTTCCTCTGTGTATACAAGCGCTTTCCGCTGGGTGAAATGTGTGCACAATGCGCATGCTCATGGGCTGCAGGGCTCCCTGTGTGCCTTAGCCTTGTCAAGTCTGCTTCTCAGATCAACGCTGGTGGCAGACTGTGAGCTGTTCCGAGGAGGAGAAAGTTAGGTGTTGGGGGACCTTAGGGTGTTGGGGAGGTAGTGGGGGTGGTGGGGTGTTCTGGTGGGTCAGCGCAGAGAGATTGTAAAGATAGAAATAAATGGACAGCGTGGACACAATGTCTGATAGCAGGCCCAGCTGAGAAAACAAAAATACCCACGGAGCACTAAAACCTGAGGGGTGAAAAGTATGCCGGTCTGGAGAGAGGTCAGATTCCCCACCATATCTAATTCAATTTTACAAACTGTAAGAAAACACGCTGCTGTTGCTGCTGCTGCTGCTCTCCGAGCGCTGGGGAAAATGTGCTGCAAGTATGTCCGTTTTTACACTTCGTCATCAAACTTCTTTCTTCTTCCAGTGAGTCGGAAACGGCAACGTTTCGTTTCGCTTGTTGAGCAAACTGAACAAGGAAGGCTTCTGAATCCCTCCTCGATATTTTTATTAGAAGGGAGATTTTAAAAGATCGGTAGTCTAAAACAGCTTAAAAATCCGATTCAATATTATTGTTAGATTAAAAAAATAAATAGGAGCTTAAGACTCAGTGGAGAGGATTATCTTTGCTGCTTGCAGTAGTACACGCTACGAGTTTAAAAGACAGCAAACCTGCTAAAATGAAGCCTAATGTTGGGCCAGGGGGACATGCATGTGCTTGCACAGTATCTTGTGCTGAATGTGGTCGTGTTTGAAAAGGCCACAAGAGGCTACAGGCTGCACAGAGCTGCGTGCGCTCTTGCTGGTGGTCCAGTCGGGCCTGGTAAAGACATTAGTGCAGCATTCTGGGAGGACGGGGAGTCCCATAGACAGCGCTCACTTCTCTAAATAAACATTAGTCTTAAAAAGTTTGCCCCCGCGACCTCAGCGTGATCGCATTTCACTCTGGATAGTAAACTTGAATTTTATCGTGAGGTTTTCGACGACTTTTGAAAACACACATTCACGCTGGAAAACAAAAATAGACGTCAGATTAAACAAAAAAGTTCGTGTTCACATTTTGGTGAGAAATACACTTACACGAGTAGAATCATTATGCTCTTGAAACCCACCAGCCCTGTGATCAATTAACAACCAAACACGCTGAAGCTGGCCTACAGTGGACTGGCGGGAGGACACGTGTGCATAATTTGTCCTCGCTTATGGGATCAGTTCCTTCATTAGAAGAAAGTTTTGTGTATTTAAATATGAATGTTTGTTATAAGTGGCTCGCTGATAATAACGGTTTAATTCATATTAAATGCACGAACGGGCAAATCTGAAGGTTTAACATCCACACTTTTGTCAACAACCCGATTTAATTCAAACAATAGCAACATAATGCTTTTTCCCGCTGTTTGTTCGATGGGGGTTAAATTAAACGCTTTATCTGCTCGGAGAATATATCCTAAATCAATAATTATAGGCTTTGATAATAAGTGGGTCGCAGCCATTAATCGCAGTGGATCCTCGCTGTGAGTCTAACGCGCTGGCATCAAAGGTCAACTGGAAGAAGCCAGTAAAAGCGGCCGCAGTGACACCGCTCACAGTGCGCAAGAGCGACGGGCAGCAGCTGCGCCTCTCTGTCAGAGCGATAGAGAAAAGTGTTACACTGTCGCCTTTCCGTTAGTGCGGCTAAGCCAAACCGGGGAGACGGACTGCGGGAGGAGAAACCGAGTGCCAAACATAAGGTCCGAGGACTACCTGAGGGCGTTACAAGGCACTCGTTAGGACCCTTTTCGATGTAGCCCTAAATGCATCGAAAGTGAGTGTGCAATGCTTTCAGATCAATAGTTCTGGGGGATTCTAAGGGAGGATACGACACACTCACATGACACTTCAACCTGAGGATGAGGATCAAGTGCTCAGGTCCCAAAAACTGTCGCTCACCAATCATTTTTCAGAAATCCCTACTGGTGTGATAGAATAAGAGCGTAAATTCAATTAAAAACTGAACCAATACACGAATACAAACAGTTAAAATAAAAAAACAGAAACTTTAAAATAACTTAGACATTGTTTATGTAGAAAACAAACTGTATTTTCTCCTATAAGTGCTCTCCGTGTGCTACATGATCTGTCACTGTAGTGTTTTTATTTTTCTAAATTTTGCTGATATGCGCAACTATGTGTTGCGCATTGTGCCATTTCTTTAAACTGCTTCCAGAGACAGATGTGTGAACAGTCACGGGATCACGTACGCGCAGGCCTTCAGTGGCGTGCAAAGCAGATGTACCCCTAAGTCCACGTATGTGTCCATTAAAAGAATGTATACCAATTTACGCACAAGCGACACATTTATTAGTCACAGGCACTTCCCAAAGCTTTATTTTATCCACGTGGATCGTAAAATATGACAAATTAAAAATGACCAATAAAAAAACTTTCTCTCTCTCTTTTTTTTAAAAAATCCAGTAAACACGAAGCAGACTTTACACGATCCCCACTCTTCTTAAACAGGCTAGAATGACGCGTGCAGTAGCCTTACCTGATATCATATTCTGGTGATCCTTGCGCAGTAATACTATCTTCAGTCATTAATACCCTTGCCCCGATAAAGCGTGTGTGTCCGTGCATAGACCAGGCCGGCCATCGTCTTTATTTTCTGCAGCAGGTGTTCTTTTAGTCTGTCGAGTCGGCAGGGCGAAGATCTTCCAAAGTTAATATTGTGTTTCCAGAGATGATGGGGAGTTCACTGTCCTCGCTTTGTTTACACATTCTAAATTAATTAAGCGAAGGATTCCTCTGTCTGTTGCAAAAACACGGAGGCTGGAGGGAGGCTGGGTGCAGCGAGGGGAGGCTGTGATTTATTGCGGCGGTGCAGATATAGGGACGCGGATCGCCTCTCCTCCAGGCCGGGGAGCCGCGGACCGAGCCAACATTCCTGTGCGGGGGCGAGAAAGGGAGGCTCGCCTGCACGCACATAAAAACACAAGGGACGTGGAGAGGGTGATCTCTATGGGACAAGAAATGGTCGTGTGTACAAGTGAAAGTATCTGGGGAAAAAGTGTATAAAAATGAAGGAAGGAAGCCTCAACAGTGCTTTCACAAGTCGAGGGGAAACAACGTGGAGTGTCTCTGTCTATGTGTGTGTGTCCAGAATGTCCCCACCAGTAAAACGAGAATGGTTTGTTTTTATTATTAGCACACTCCAGAGTTATCCCAACTGTGCAGCAGCAGGTTTTATAATTATGTATCCAGGCAGGCCTGTAGGAGGAATCTGATTTCTCTGATCAGAGGAATCTGTTTGTCTCATAGAACAAAGTTGACGCATTTTAAAGCTTATAGATGAATCTTTTAAAATAGGAAGCCAGCTTTTGTGCCTTTAAGGCTACAGGAGGCGGGTATTCTTATCCTACATATTGGCATGTTGTAACCTTGTTGTGTGTGTGTATATATATATATATATATATATATATATATATATATATATATATATATATATATATATATATATATATATATATATATGACACACACACACACAATCAAATGATGTTACAGCATCATCGTAATTTTAATAATAAATCTTCTGTAAGGTGCAACTGATTATTTAAGCGGGGTATTGTGAACCTCAAGGTCTTTTATATTATATTATATTATATTATATTATATTATATTATATTATATTATATTATATTATATTATATTATATTATATTATATTATATTATATCATATTATATTATATTATATTATATTTGAGTAAACGTGACTATTCTCTTAACACCCCGAAATCAGGAACTTGACCTTGATTATCACAGTCACACATCACGCAGAAAAATCACACGCACACTCATGGTGTCCTTGTACTGTCAGCGCACTCTGTCCTTACGTCCTTCAAGATGCAGCGGTGAACGATGCATCGATCGGGGGCATGACGTTATTGGCAGGGCTGTGAGATATTTAAGTAAAACGATTTTATTTAATCCTCTGGGGTCATATAGTGTGTACTGAAAAACATTAATAATCATCATCATTATCATCATCATCATAATCCTGGTTTTCATATAATTTATTATTATTATTATTATTATTATTATTATTATTATTATTATTATTATTATATGACCTAACTCTTTATTTTTCCCGAGGACTTGAAGAGCCTAAAAGGAACAAATATTTAGAATGAAATGAAAATAGTTCTAAATGTATGTTGACATCTAAAGCCTATAAATAAATTTTAGCGGGTTTAAGGCTGCTTAAACTCCCAAGCAGGGGCATATGGAAGCGGTTAGAAAGAGACTGGAATTGCCCTGAAAACTATAATGTGTTTATGGTGACTGTTGAGTCATTTGGCTGTCACTTCACATAGCACTCAGTTATTTCGTTTGAGGGAAAACGTCACGAAAATGACGAATGTCGTTGTGGTGTCGGGATCAAGTCGCAGTCTGGTGCTGAAAGCACGGGTGGTCTCGGAGTGACAACAGCGCCGAAGAACTTTATGGTGCATTAAGCTATCAGTGTGCACGCAGTGATTACATACTGCGTGGGACTTGCATGAGAAATTAAAGAGTGTTTTTAAAGATGCGCCCCTGATATCTTTGTGTTTGTGCTCGTTGCTCGCAGTGGTTTGAGGAAGAGCAAGTTCCACTTCTATTCTGGTCACAAGCCTTTAATCTTACAGCAGAGATGGAGCTTGGATGGTCAGTGCGCATTCGAGCTGAAAATCCATACAAATTAGTTCAGTCTCAAATGGTCCGTTTTCAAAGCTCTTTTCCTCTGCGTGAACCTCCCCGTGGCGGATCTGTAGCTTGCATTATAAGTCTCGCGATTTTTATTGGCTTCGTTTTCGTTCCTGTCGTTATTTAACCGTTTAACCACCTCTGCACACGCTTGATGTGGATTTTAATGGTCTGATGCGGCGCATAATGACTCCCTATCAGCGTGGGCGTGCGGAGAAAACTCTCAATAGCGCGCTAATGTTTTTTCCACCTCATTTACTCTGCAAATTATACATAGAGGATATCAATTAACACTGTGGATATACCGGGAAAGGCGCTAATCATAATGATTTCCCAAAAGCTGTATGCGACTTTTATTAGATGTCCAATTTTAGCTAACAAGGAGAAGAAATAGAAATGAAATAAAGGCTGCTTCTGAGTAAAGAAAGTAGTCATGTGTTGGTTTTCGTTTCAAAGACTTTCAGTGAGCTGTGCTGAGGGGAAAACACAGGAGTCAGCCCTCCCACCCTTCATCCTTAATAATCATCTGTCAAAACACCCGCAAACTAATTTAACCATTTGCGCGCAGATCTGGTAAATAAAAGAGGCTTTACACCAGCTTCTGTCTGGAAACATGTGCTCCAACAACTCTGAAAAAGACCAATAGGCCTGTTTTCTGTAGCCGGACTTGTCCCACTGTTTCTTTTGAACGTATCCCGAGACAACACAGATGACATGAAAGCCGAGCAAACCGAGGGCCTTTTGAGAAGATTGCTTTTCAGGGTCCAAATGTATGTGGCTGGTCTCACAGGGGACCGCTCGCTGT
Source organism: Neolamprologus brichardi (assembly GCF_056152115.1). Classification (NCBI taxonomy): domain Eukaryota; kingdom Metazoa; phylum Chordata; class Actinopteri; order Cichliformes; family Cichlidae; genus Neolamprologus; species Neolamprologus brichardi. The sequence goes on from NC_142125.1 coordinate 3,335,894, forward strand.
GCGCACATTCACTCCCCTGGGCCAGGGGTCCACACTGACAACATCAACAAACGGCCAAAAAAGCCGCATTATGGTGGATTAGGAGCCTGGTGAAAAATGCTGCTACAAATTAGCAACGAAAGCCCAAAAGACCGTGGGTATATCCTTGTTCACTTTCAATTACAGACCGCCGAGGCCCGCTAATGTTCCCATTCATTTAAAGCCTTTGTAACTCGCTAGAAAATGGTCCTTTACAAGCGAGCAAGAGCCACACAAGGGGAATGCATGCCCACTGTTGCGTGATATTCGTGAGTGTTATAAACGTCGAGACGTGTTTGAAACATTTAAAACCGAATTTTGTGGGTTTCGTTTCTCACAGCTTAAATTAGTCTTAATTTAGCGGACTGCGTGACCAGGACGCCAAATTGGTTTAATTGGTCAAATCAACACCTGAATTAGTCACATTTAGGAATTGAACGACTGATACAAACATGGTTAATACTGTGGGTTATTCTGGTGGGCAGGATATGGACTGTAAGTGTCATTATAAATAAATAAAATTAGCTTAAATGCAAGGAAAACAACGACATTTAGTTTTCAGTTAAAAAAAAATGTTGCAAATATAACATGAATGCAATTCGTTATTGTTCAGTCTATGGCGTCGAGTCTGCTTGAAGGTCATCTTCCTATGCAATAAAAAATAAAACATTTCTTTAAGTCACAAACATTTATTATTCTCGTCATTACAACAAAAATGACCTATGAACATTTAGGTGTTTTTCTATTGGCAACACATGACATACTGTATGCTTCACAGATTAAATTGCGAATAGGTAGGAACGAACAATTAAAAGGTTGAGAGAGGTAATACGCTCTTTAATACCAAAAGTCACATAGCCTAAGGGTCCACTGACAACATGAAATGATATTGTCACAAATTTACCATGTAGAGAAGATTCAGGGGGAGTGATAGTGGAAAAATTGTAGTGTTATTTTTTTTTTAAATTTCAGAAACACCCCTTTGTCTCCGTGTGCTTTCTAAGTAAAAACCTGAGTTTACAGTCTCTTGTCAGCATATCTCAACAACAGTGCCACTTTTTCTATAGACACAAAATAAAAATTAAAAAAACAATATAAATCAGAATAAAATTCTCAATTGTATTTTGGAAAAAAAAATCAAAAATAATCCCCGTAACCACTTAAGACACATTTAACTTATGTTAAAATAACAGACTCCTTTTTTCCCCTCCACTGACAATTGAAGGCCACATGCCACACTGCAGGCCAGCATTATTTAAAAAGCTCCCTCTCCGAGTTTCTCTTGCTTTTGTCTCTCAATATTATACACATATTTACACCCTATAAATAAACCTGTCTCTCCTCGTACACTGGTAAGAAACTGGGAGAACAAGAAACATTCTTACTTCACGAAGAATGTTTACCCTACCTTCACAGAGGACGACGCCACAATTGATTTTTTTTTTCATGAAAAATATTCAGAGGGCATTCTGGCAGTCTTTTCTTTTTCTCCTATTTCTTAAAAAGGGCAAGTGTTCATATTCGGGGTTTTACTGGAAAAAGTTTGACTCTGCGGCCCAGGTTGTAATATGCTCTCCTGTGATAAGTTCAAATGACTTGAGGCAGAGGCCAGTGCTGGGGTCAGCATGGCCAGAATCTGAGCCTGGCTTCCCGGCTGTGCGCTGTAGGAAGAAGCGGTGGAGTTGGCTGCACCAATGATATTATCAATGGAGAACGAAGGTCGACTCGGGGCGCTGGAGTCCGTCTTGAGGGGTGGCAGAGAGGGGCTTAGCTGAGGATAAAAAGGCTTTCTTAAATCGGTCCCTAAAAGGGAGGGCAGATGATGCGGCGCGGGGAATATGGAGGCTGATGAGGGCAAGGTGCAGGGGGCGTTAGGGAACGGGAAGGAACCACCTGTGTGGTGTGGGTGGTAAGGGTTGTGGGCTGCGTGGAAGTTCTGCAGCTGAAGTCCATAGTTGTATCCATACGGCGCATATCCAAATCCTGGTAGAAAGCCACCGGAGTCCCTGAGGATATCGTTATTTTGGTGCCTCTTGAAGCGCTTCCGCCTGCGCAAGAAGCTCCCGTTGTCGAACATGTCTGCGGAATCCGGGTCGAGAGTCCAGTAGTTGCCCTTCCCGGGGTTGCCGGGCTCCCGTGGGATTTTCACAAAGCAGTCGTTTAGGGAAAGGTTGTGACGAATGGAGTTTTGCCACGCGGGGAATTTTTCCCGGTAGTAGGGAAATCTATTGCTAATAAACTCGCAGATCTCACTCAGAGTGAGGCGTTTCTTGGGGCTCTGCAGGATGGCCATGGTGATCAGAGCGATGTAAGAGTACGGTGGTTTCACAAGTGCACTTTTTCTGGGTTTGTCCCCAATCACAGTCCCGGTCTCTGCATTGGACCCGACCTGATCTGACGGGCAGTCAGAGCTGCTGAGCCCTGGAGAGGCAACTCTCTCGGCCGTGTTCTGGGAGTAATTATCGTCCGAGTCATTGTCGAAGTTGAAGTCATGGTGGATGTACTTTCCGTCTTTTCCAACCGATATGTCACCACCAACCACATCGATGTCCACATCCTCGGACAATGCAGAGCTGTCGGACATATCCGTCCCTAAAGTCATCCTTGGAGTTGCCGCTTGTCTTCCTCCTCTCTCCCAGATTTCCTCCTGCTCTCGTCCGGTGAGGCTACAGAGCGAGAGCGCGCACACACCCTTTCTCTCTGCCTTACAACCACACAAGGGTTTTATTGCAGCTTTATCTCCAACTACCGAAATCACACATGGCTAAAATTGAAAAAGACAAATAACTCTTTGACCTGTGGATTTGGCGTGTCCTCGGAGTCCGAGTCTGGTCAAGCGGGGCCGTGCGACGCTCTCATCGAGAAAACTTCTGGGAGTCACGCGTAAAAAAACAGAGTCAAAGATCAACGATCTTGCACCGATAAGAAGTCGTGTTTTCTTCAGACACGATGGTTTCCGTCTGTGATCACTTCAAGCTTATTCTTATTATTCAAAAACCTACTTCGGGGCATCCAAATGTCTTTTCAAAAAAGCTTTTACGCACAAGATTGGGTAGGTATCCAGCCAGACTGTCACACTATCCTCCTTAGTGCTCAAAAGGTATTTATAGGGCCACGCTGATCACGTGGTCTTTGAGTCACTGTTACCAGGAACTGGACGAAATTATCCAGCAAAAAACAATATTTGCATTTGCTCTTGAATATTATATTATATGTTAAAATGTTATAATAATAACAGAAGCACTCAAGTCTACACAGGTTGAAACGACATCTTTGTATATGTACATATTTTAAGACCTCCAAGTGCGAAGATCTCAAATATTCTGTGCATATTTTATGCTTTATCAGAGGGGAAAGAATATAAGAAATAGGCATGTGAATGTATATGTTAAAAGTGAAAAACTGTCTTACTGGTAGCTTCTTATTCACTTTAAAAAAAGAAAGAAAAAAGTTTCATAACTGGACATGAAGTGTTTGATTCACTTAAAGAAGAAACCGTGACTTCAGGGGAAGGTGCACCACTGATGGTGACTGATCATAAAGAAGATTATAAAATTATTATTATCATTATTGATAATAATAATAATAATAATAATAATAATAATGCACGCATATTGAGTGAAATCAAAGTTTTGAATCTGTTCATAAAATAAAAAAGATGGAAAAGAAAAGATAATAACAATCTGCAGCTCAAGTTATTATTATTACTAGTATTATTATAAAGCTTTTTAATTGAGGTTAATTTATGAAGTAGAATGCACAGCACTTTAAAATCCGAGTGTAAAATCGATTTTTTTAAATATACATATTTTACTAAAATAGTCCTCGACACTTCTTTTTAATTTTTTTGTTCAGTATTTTACATTTTTCTTTCGATTTTAACTAATGCAACGTAACCTTAAATCCATTTTGTTTATTCAAGTATCCAAAGTGCTGCATAAATAAGTTGTACAAGCGGAGCATGTACAACTGTCTGAAAGGTTTCAGACAGGCGCATAATTCCGTGATTCAAACGAAGAAGAAATTCTCACGGGTTTAGTGTTTTCCTCATCAACAATTCGCAGCATTATTCGTGGGCATTTCTGCATGTTTTACAGTGTTACACGGGGGTATAGTGTGCCGCAACCTGCTTCAATTCATCTTCGTGAAAGGCCAGGAGCAGATGACAAAGTGCAATGTGTGCGGGCTTATTTAAAGCAGGCGGACATTCCAGTTCATTATGGGGCAGAAACATCGAATTACTGTAATGCGTTTACATCAGCACCCCATCAATCCTAGCTACAGGTCAAACAGCAAACAGATCAGATTCATATATGTCATCTTTTTTGCTTTTAGGGTTTTTTGTTTGTTTGTTTTTGGTTTTTGGCACGTCAAAGAACAAGACGTTCATGCGTTTTCGACTACACTTGTTTTCTTTTTGTTGTTTGTTGCCTTTTCTTGAACAGTGTGTGTGTGTGTGTGTGTGTGTGTGTGTGTGTGTGTTGTTTTTACTGATAGAGCAAGTTCAAATCGAGCATGAGTAACCTTAAACATGGATTCGCTTGCTGATCCATGTGTCCTGCTCTCTGACCTGCCTGTCACAAGTCTTTTAAAAATCTGAAATAGACGCTCTGACACCTGCCTGACAGCTACCCAAGAGACATAACACGTTAATTTAGATCATTCTTACGGAACTTAAGGCCCAGCCTTAGTTTTATTCACAGATCAGCGAAAATATTGCTCTTATTTCTTTATTTATTCCCTCTATTATCTTTTAAAACACCGACCATATGTCACAATGACCTGCCTTACGAACAGAAGGGGTAGCAATTCGTATTGCCTTCATTTGATAACTAATGCTGGGTTTTTACTTACAGTATAACCAATGAATTAATTATATACATATTTACGTAAAAATATTGTCAGTCTACTTAATGCTACGTGTGTAATCAGGTGGAAGTAAGAAGAGTAAGAGTTACCGGAGCTTTTGAGAAGTTATCATCTTTTAAAGCTTCAGTAGGCGTTAGTTCATATTCTCTGCGACTCTCAAAAAGAAGAGGCTTATTTCAGTTTATGGTGTTAAGGCGCCCTCTGCTGTTTGCAGAGCAGTGATAATTCAAGTCTTGCACTCGCCGGTGAGACTGTGTGCTAGCTGGGACTCATTCAGCAAATCGCTGACTGGCAGAGGTTATTGAAACATTCTCACGTAATGAGGAAACCACTTTATACAACGCAAAAGCCTTTGTTAGAAAAATGAAAATAGTTTTTTTTTTTTTTTTTTTATAATGCCAGAGAAGTACATAACTTCTATATTAGGCTATAAAATATCAACTACTGTTGATGTGCAACACAACACTTCCTAAAATAAACTGTCTGGCTGAATAGACGGTTAGTGCTTGACTTGAGGTTAAGGGAGCAGATTGTACTGTGAGACTTGTTACGCGATATATAAAATAGTAACACCTGCTGAAAACTCATATGTAATGTAAATGAAGCCTGGTATAGCTATGAGCGCCTGCTGGATATTATTTTTAAATTGATGGCAAATAAAGAATAAAAGTGTGATCATAATGATTGGATTGTGGCTTTCCTGAATATCCTTATAGTTTGGGATACTTAAAAAATAAAATTGTGCTTAAACAGTCACATGTGTGTCTCAAACCTTCAGTGGGTTTTGTTGACGTAAGCACTTTTCAGCACTTGAATATGGAAATTAGATTGAGATTGCATCTCAGTGATGAAACACGAACAACAAACAAGACTTACTAACAAAATAAAAATTAAATGAGCTCATTTCAATAAATCAGAAAGTGTTTTCACTGACTGCTCTTCAAAATCTGTTCGGGTAAATCATAATTCAAAAAGTTAATGATTAAAAAACTTAATGGAGGGTGGAGAAAATTATACAAGCTGGACACGTCGTGCCTTTGCTGCCACCTAGTGGTGGGGCAGCTGTCCGAGTCCTTCGGTGACTTCAGCGCTTCAGAGTTATCTAAGAAAAGTTTTGGGGCGTTTTTGCTGAATACACGGTTGTTGTGATTGGCTGGCGTGAGGTTTAGGCGGTGATGAGCAGACCTGCACTTTGAATTTGACTTTTCTGTTAGAATTGTTAGAAATTGTTGGGTTTTATGCTTCAAACGGAACAACCATTACAGTTTATACTTGCAAGTAAGTGCTTTATTCATAGGTATGTTTGCGTTTCCACAAATTTGTTCCAGGTGCCAAAAACTAAATGTTTTTCTTACATCTTTTTTCAATCTGTATTATAAGTCATATAAGTGTTTACACGATAATTTATCCCAACTATACCACAGAGATAAAAATTGTCCCAGCTGTTGTCTGAAACATATTTTGTCTCCAGCAATAACTTCTATGCACACTTTCTTTATGTCCTTATTTCATTAGATTACCAGGAAATTCATTTCCACAAAATACGGCTCACGTGTGTCTCATTTTTGTTGTTTTCTTTTCTTGTGTTGCTGTTGTTACAATTCACAAGTCTAGAAAATTACATGTAAAAATCCATAAAGAGGAAAAGCCTACAAGATATTAAAGATTATTATAGCAGGGATGCCAGAGACTTAACATAGCATTAATAAGTAATTAATAATTAATTAACAAATTTAAAAAAGGCTTAATGCAGGTTTTGGGGCATTTATTTATTTATTTTTACAGTTTGAGCATCTTTGTTCAATCGCCATGCATCTTTGCTAACCTGAATTTCATGTGATTTGTATCAAAGTTCAAGAATGATGGTAAAGATGATTTTATTTTTAGTTTTGAGTCCAGTTTTTTAATTGAACACTTCTCAATAAAAACTCTGTTTTTGTTTGTTTGCTCGTTTTGTGTGTTTTAATGAAATCCTGGTGATTATGTCAGTGAAATACCTTTAAAATATAATTATTCATTCGTGCATTTGAACACAGAAATTTCCAGTCTACCCAACTCAAGACGTCATTTTAAAAGTGTGGATTTTGAATGGTTCATTGGTGATTCGTGGTGATGCAATGATTCATTCCAAAGAACTGACTAAAGTGGTTTATTTGTGAACTGGTTTAATATTTTCTCACACCAATTTAGGTTAAATCAATGTAAGAAAACTGTTTTCATAGATTTTAGCTTGTACTGACATGGAATCTTTTAAAAATAAATATTACCCATTACTGTGTTTTTCATAGTTTTAAAGTTTTAAATGGTCAAGGAAAAAGGCTACATTTACTTTACTGTAAAAATCATTTTTATTTCCTTTTTATATCCTTTGTCGCGTGTAATGCTAACACCCTAATAAAGTCTTTACATCAGCACAATATTTACATAAAACACAGCAGACGTGAAACAGCAGACGTGAACAGTCTAGAAGTCTATAAGAAACATGTAAACTTAAAAACAAACGGCAAAATACAGAAAATACAAAAGCAGTGTTTCACAGATTAATACATATTGAGATACACTCATGGAATGTGTCAAACTAAATGGCTTCACACCTTTTCAAATAGGAATGTTTCATAGTGAGGCTCGGTCTTATTGTGTCATGTCCTTTTGAGCTTGGCAAAAATTAAATTCCGAAATTCCAGCGTGAACTAAATCTATCATTTACTGTTATGCTGACTGAATAATATGAACTTATTATTTTTAAGCTGTTCTTCTGATTAATTTGGGGCTTTTTCCTTTAATGGGCTATTTAGGTCTTGAATCCTTCCTGTCTGCACTCAATTACGTTTTTAGTTTTCATCTTACATATACCGCTCTAATCCTGACGCAAAGTTGGCTTGTCTCATGTAAGTGTTGTTGTAGTTCATGGGGCTGGAGAGGCCCAGTAGCTGCTCCGAGTGCTCGGCGCAGGAGCTCGGGCGCAATGCCGGTAGGGAGAGCCGGTTGCTCGTACAGTACACTTGGGAGCTGCCCGGGGAGAATCCGGACTGGGTCATGGTGGGTAGATTTGGAGGAGACGCCGGAGAGGAATATGGGTACCCGGTGGTCAGGTTGGATGAAAGGTTCCCGCTGTTTCTGCTCAGCATGTTCGCTGACGGGTTGACAGTCTGAGTCTGGAAGCAAGCAGACGGGTCGGTGCCGGTTACCGAGCAGCTGGAGGTCATAGTGCTCAGATCGCCTCCACCCAGCCCCAGCGCTTGGGAGTTGAGGTCCCCACCTGGGCCGCTCTGCACAACCGTCTGCTGACTGATGATGTTGTCGATGCTGAACATGCGCGGCTGTCCTTGGCTGACTCCAGCAGAGGTCTGGTAATGATGCAGCATGGCTGGGTGTGGGGATGTGGCCGTCAGCTGAGAGCCGTAACCTGACCCTATGCCGGCATACAGGGCGTTTGGATACGAAGGCCTTCCCATTGGCGTTGGCGTAAAAGCGCTGGAGCTCTGCATGTAACCGGGGTATGTGCTAACGTCTGTGCGCTTGAATCTTTTCCTTCTCCTCAAAAAACTTCCGTTGTCAAACATGTCCTCAGCTGCGGGGTCTAACGTCCAGTAATTGCCTTTACCTGGTCTGCCGGGCTCCCGGGGGATCTTCACAAAGCAGTCATTGAGCGTGAGGTTGTGGCGGATTGAGTTCTGCCACTTCTTCGAGTTCTCCCTGTAGAAAGGAAAGCGCTCCATTATGAACTTATAAATGCCCCCTAAGGTGAGCTTCCTCTCCGGGGAGTTAGCAATGGCCATGGCGATGAGAGCGATGTAGCTGTAGGGAGGCTTCCCCCTCTGGACGGGCCTCTTCCTCCTGCGGCTCCCCGTGGGCAGGTGCTCTTCAGTCTGACCCAGAGCGCCTCCGTCCTCCGTGTTGGGACTGTTTCCTCGGGGCTCGGACTTGATCAAAATGCTTTCCTTTGACCGGGCCTGCAGCATCAAAGGCGGCGGAGGCAGCGGCGAGTCCAGGCTCACATTTGGAGACATGACAACAGGACTTGCCTCGGCAGGTGATTGCTCTGCGGTCATGTTGCACATGCCAGAGAAGTAGGAATAATTTGCTAGATTCATAAAAGAACCAATGCAACGATCGCCTTTTTGTCGAAATGATCAGCAGGGGAAAGAATCAACCAGGTGCATGTACAGCCCCTTGCTCTGGCCCCTATCCTGCCCTGGTGTTTGGGGTAGTGTGTGTGTCAGTTCAGGTGAGAGAAAGGCGTTGACAGTTTTATATGACAGGGCAGGAATGACGCCACTGAGTAGCCAGTGACGACTGAGGCAGGAGGACCCACCGAGTACTCACCCAGAAATTGTCAATTTTCTAACAGACTGCTGTTTATATAATACAAAGACTTGCATGTAATGATTGTAAAAAGTGTTGTATTTTTACATTGTAGGATTTAACATCTTTAATCAGAAGAGGCCCAAATATGGCAGAACCAAACAATAAAATTGCATTTATTTGTCATTCTCACATGGATGTAATGTTTGAGACACTAACAAAAATTTTAGTGGTGATGCATTCTCTGTCTCTCTCTCTCTTTCTCCTTGTGTGTCTGTATCTCAGCTGCTCTCTCTGTGCTTTCACTAATGCCTGTGTGTATATCCAGGGCAGAAACAACACTCGGAGAGCTGCTCCATGCTACTCCAAACCCAACAGCCAATCCACCAATTGAAAAATAATAACAAGCCACTGAAAACAAGCAATTGAGCTATCAAAGCTTTTGGGCAAGAAAAGTAAATATCCCTTCATTTCATTTTCATTTTTGGAGAGCGATAATCAAACACTCCCCGTGGTGTAGAGGAGAGGTGTTATCTTATGGATTTTGAAGTAAAAACAGGGTTGTGCACACAGTTGGTATGCAGACAACACTCTTTGAAGACCAGAACCTGAAAGTGCTTTTAAATGATCATTCAGGCAAAAAAAAGAAGGCTGAAGTTAATTGCAAAGGTAAAACGTACAGAGATGAACTACCAGTGTTTAAAATGTGGGTTAAGGTGTTGAAGCGAGCTGAAGGGAAGCTTAATAATGTCAATGACATCCAAGCAACAAATTAAAGGAAAACCGAGGATAGAAGTGGTGGAATCGCTGGAAGATTTCATAAGTAAATATTACGTGAGCAGTATTATAAGTCATGCAATCACCAAAAATCTAATTCAACAACAACATGTCACACAAGGTTACATTTTTTGGTAGAAGGGTCAAATCTATGACAAACTAAACTGGGAGCATGCATTTGCCAGACACCATATTGGAATGTTTTTTGTTGTTTTTCCTTTTAGTTGATCTCCCAATTATTACTGTACAAATATGTGGTAAATTATTGACAACTAGGTAGTAGAGGTGGGAATCACCATACATCCCACGATACGATATTATCACAATACTTAACGCACGATACGATATTATTGCGATTTTTTAAAATGTTTTGCGATATTCAGATTCTGTACATAAAGGTAAACTTTATCAATATTCATTTTATCTAATATCAAAGTCTCACACTCAGTCTTTCTCTCATTTCAGTTTTATTGTTGACAAACTGAACGGTTTGTATTACAGTCTAGTCCAACTTAACTGAACGCAACCATCTGGTACAATTATAGCTATTCTGAACTATGCAGTTTATGAAAACTATGCAGCCCCTTCAGCAACTGAAGAATTTGAAAGTAAATTAAAACAAAATATAATTTTACATGAAATAAAAAAGTTTTAAACTTCATTAAAATAAAACATGTCTTAAATTAAAATAAGTAAACTGTCACATTTGGACAGTGAAGGAATGTCAGGATTCTTGCTCAGAAAAAGGATCAACATGCTCTGAAGTCAGAGCACAAAAACCTTTTTTGTAACAAAATATCGATTTCTGCTGTCCCTGTATCGATACATTATTAGCAAACAAAATATCACCATACTACACAGTATCGATTTTTCCCCCCACCCCTACTAGGTAGAACAGATCGTTGGAGACAGAGCGATGATGTTCAAAAGGAGAAAGATGAGATGGCTCGTTTTCCTTCCAACATGAGTAACACAAATAAAAAAGTTTTGACAACAGCCAGACCAAAGCTATTAATCATCGCTGCCCACTCTTCTCCCAGATGCCTTTTCCCCCCGATCGCCCTCTCTCTGCCAGCACACAGTAGCTGCCACCCCTTCCCACAGATGACTGGACCCCTCCCCACCCAGCCACAGCTCAGACAACACTAAGCCCAGCTAGCTACTCACAGCCAGTGGCTAACAGCTTCAGACAGGCGTGGGAGCGGGGATGTATCCAAGCAGGATCTGCCCCCAGAGCTGTCAGGTCAGGCAGGACAAACAGGGGCTCAGGCCAGGAAACGAGGCCTTCTGCCTCGGGGCCTGCGGCCTCTTGCTAATCCCCACGCTGACCACCTCATTACCCTGTCAGAGCCTTCACACCTCTCTGTACCTCAACACTATCAGTACATTAGTCATGTTGTACGGCCAGTCTGCGTGCTTTACCGTACTTTTAATTACTTTATTATGTTGTGGCTAGTCAAGAAAAAGCCTGCTATAGTAAAACATTTTAAATGAAGTCTATGGATGTGGGAGAATTAATCTAAAATGTAGAACAACAGAAGTTACCGGCACCCAAAAAGTGGAAGTTTCATCTTAGAGTCCAAAAACCCTGCTTAATTCTTAATAACTGCAAGAATAGTGACTAAAACTAACTCCAACTCTTATCTGCAATCCAGTTGTTTAATAGTTTAATAGCATTAGAACATTTTTCATCAAATTAAACTTTCATACATTTGCTATTTTTTTTATATTTAACTGTATATTAGACTGTAGTCAGTCAGTTGGAGTAACTTCACTGGTGGGAAATATTTGTTTGTTTTTTCGTTAAAAAAAACCTGACTTCCTTAGACGCCTCTGAACCTACGCTGTATTCTAAAGCGAGATGAATCATGCATCATATCGACAGGATTTTAACTGGAAACTATTTGGTAAGTGACAAATTATTTTAACGTAGAATCCCCCAAATTTACTAGTAAACAGAAGTCACAGACTTTCTCTAACATACAGAGCAGAGCATATATTTATAAGTGCATGAAGACAGAATACGAACAGGTAACTTTTTTCACCAACATCAGTTAAACGTCGCAGCCACTGTGCTTTAAAGGGTAAACATGAACTAACAAGACTTTTTTTAGTTCCACCCGTTCCGCTGCGCATTAACCTAAATATCTAATCAGCCACTCACATCACAACTTAATGCATTTAGACATGGTCGAGTCAACATGCTGAAGTTCAAACTGAGCATCAGAATAGAGAAGAAAGTTGATTTAAGTGACTTTGAATGTGATATGGTTATTAGTACCACATGTACTGGTCAGAATATTTCAGAAACTGCTAGTCTACTGGGATTTTCCCACAAAATCATATTCAGGGGTTACAGAGAATGGTCTGAAAAGGAGAAAAATATCAACTGAGAGCTGATAGGAAAGCAACAGTAACTCAACTAACCGCTTGTTACAACCAAGGTGTGCAGAATAGCATCTCTGATACAGTCCTCACAGATTCGCCAGAATTGCACAATAGATTGAAAAGCATTGTCTTGTCTGACGAGTCATGATTTCTGCTGCCACATTCAAATGGTACAGAAAGGAATTTGGTATAAACAACATGAAAACATGGATCCTTCCTGCCTTTAACTAACAGCTCAGGCCTCTGCTGGTGGTGTAATCATGTGGGGGATATTTTTTCATGCACTTCGGGTTGCTTAGTACTGACTGAGCATCATTTAAACACCACAGACTGCTTAAATATGCTCGATGGACACGTCCGCCCTTTTATGACCACAGTGTACCCTGCTTCTGAAGTCTCCTTGCAAGAGGATGACACACTACCACAAAGCTCAAATCACCTCAAACTGGTTTCTTGAAGATGACAATGACTTCACTGTATAGTCATCTACAGTCACCAGATTTCGGTCAAATAGACTTTTGGGATCTGCAGCTGATAAATCTGCATCAGTGGGATGATGCTATCATGTCAATACTGAATGTTTCCAGAACCTTGTTCAATCTATGTGTCACGGCGGGGTGCGCCGGTGTGAAGAAGAGGTAGACCCAGATGCAGACACGGTGGAGACAGAACTAGGTTTCCAAAAATAAAGCGAGCCTTTATTGTGGCTGATGGCATGACAAAAACACTAGAGAACACTGAAACTGGGAAAACTAAGGAGACCAAGAACACTGTGTAACCTAAAAAGACTACGACACTCTGTGAAAGAACTATGAAGAAACTATGAACACAGAGTAACAAGGCAGGCTATGAAACAGTGACACAATAACGGAAACTATGAAAAGATGAGGTGAGGATAACAGACAATCTGACCCCGACTGAGCAGAAACACACGGATTAAGTACACATAAGGAATGATCAGGGGAAGCGGAATCACATGGGGAAAACAGCTGACAACAATTAACATAATGACAGGACAGGACGTGAAGCTAAATACAATAAACAAAAAACACAAGGATCCTTCAAAATAAAACGGGAAACATAACGAGACCCAGACATGACTCGAACTAGACAAACAAAGAAAACTTGGACATGAAACATGACAGATAAACACACGAAGACTTAACACAGAAAACTTCACACAGGGATGAGACAATGGGGAGCTTGATAAATCATGAATTAAAACTGTAACCCAGGCATGACAGAATGTAAGTAGATAAACTGAAATGAAACTAGACTGAAAGGAATAACAAAAACATCAAGAAACTCAGAATACTGGGTTACATGACCCAGGACCATGACACTATGCTGCAAATAATGAAGACGCTTATGAAAGCAAAAGGCAGTCCAACAATGCTAGCAATGTGCATCTAACAAAGTGTCCTGTGAGTGTAAACTGGATGCTTATTTAAGGAAAGATGGCTACTTCATCTCAGACAGACAATTTAACTTGTCCAGTTTTATTTTGTTCTAAATGTTGATTCCACATTGTGCCGCCACACTGGATATTACATCCATCCTGAACCACTTCAGCCAGAGTTTGACACTGGGGGGATTTTCTCTCAGGAACTGATCATAAGTTTGCAAGATTTTCTGAACCACTTATGCCACTGGTAGGAAATCATGTAGCACGTCTCCTACAGCATGTACTTTTCTTTTACTTTACTTTTTTGTGTTTTAATGTTCTTCACAAGTTTTAGCAAACCTCAGTTACATTTCCAGTCATATTTCCCAGTTTGCTAAGAGATTCACTGACGGTAGCAAGTTCACAGGTTCTCTTTTCCTTTTCCATGAAATCCTGAGAAGTACAGAGGGTGAGATGGATGGACAAAGTTGCTGAGTAAACACTTGGGATCTATTCATTCGCACAGTGGCTCCAGGGGATGGGGAGGAGGGGTTCATGAGAAAAAGTGGGGGAATGAATGAGCGAGAGACAGAGGGAAAGAGAGGGAGACACAGAGAGAGAAACACACGGGAGAGCGCAACCTTTTTCTTGCTCAAGCTCATCAAGTACGGGCCAGGGCTCCTGAAAACGCAGGGATTACCAGGGTACAGGGGCTGTGCTGGCCAGGGCCGCCTCTGCTCACTCCTGCACTGCACGCTACACTGCCCCGCTAAAGCACAGCACATGGTTCTCACACACACACACACACACACACGCACACACACACACACACACACACACACACACACACACACACACACACACAAATCAGTCATGCTTGATGCTTACATATAAGGTAATCATATCTCACAGATAAAAAAGAGTGAATATATGCATCATAAATAGCTTTATAATTACTTCACAAGTAGTAATTTAAAAGTAATCCTCTCTAATTATTATTATTATTATAATTTTTTACATTTTGGGACATTAATGCAACAATAAACTGTCTAGAGCAAACCCCAGTTTTCTACTACTGACCTCTGAACATTCAAATGAAGAAACAGACTTTACCTAATACAGAATATACAGTTTATTCTGCAATCGTTCCTTCACCGGGCAACATAAACCTTTGACCCGTTGCTATATGATTAAAGATGTGTTACTTAAGTTACTTCCTGGATAAATACTTGTCTGCCCCCCAAGACACCCAGACAATCCCTCAGCCTCAGGCAATGCAGTGAGGGATGCTGCAAAATACATACGTAAGACTGAACACCAAGCAGAGGTCAAATCCTGTTAAGGTAAACACCAACAATTAGGAAGTGAGCAACATGTGCATAAAGTGGAAAACATGACCATCTGACAGAGTCTGGTGAAATGCTTCAGGGGATTCTTTTAGCAAGAAGCGAGCGGCGCATAAACAGAAAACTGAAGGTTAAGGAGAAGGGAAAGCGAAATATAACGGCGAAACTTTTAGTGTTGACGTCTAAGCCAAAAAATATCAAAATAACTGACTGTTAACATCATTAAAGGAATAATTTGGCCAATTTAGAAGTGCATCCATTAGAAAGATGAGAGGATTAAGTCCACTCTTTCCATTAAATATAAAGTTGTAGTAGGAGATGGCTAGCTTAGCATACACAGTGAAAGCAAGCAAACAGCAAGCCTTGGTATATCCTATCTGAAGGATTAAAGAATTCACCTAACATCTTAAGTGCTCTCTAATTTAACATTGCATAGCCTAATATAGGTATTTACAGACTTTGTACCCATTTGCTATTATAATGGACTAGTTCTTATACAGCACTTTCCACTGGTGCTGCGTGATACTACAAAAATTGGCATTTATCCGATACCAAGTAAATACAGAGCCCATACTCCCAACACCAGTATCGATACTTTTAACCTATAAAGGCAGTTTATGGGAGAGCAGGGCGTTATGAGTTATGAGATGAATATTCATCACTTTGCAAATTCTGAACATATTTTAATGATCACTAAATTATGTGTACTTTTCTACTATAATTGATTCATCTGTCAAAACACACCTTACAGCTTCAGCGTGTGTTTTTAAAGCTGGAATGTAAATGTTCCTGTCTCTAAAGCACTTTGGGTCAACTTGTGTTGTTTAAATGTGCTACAGGCTATAAATAAAATATAGATGACAGTCAACACAAAAACATTCAAACATTTTTCATACCGGATGTTTAAGATAGAGGTGGGGGAAAAAATGGATACTGTGTAGTATGGTGATATTTTGTTTGCTAATAATGTATGGATACAGGGACAGCAGAAATCAATATTTTGTTACAAAAAGGTTTTTGTGCTCTGACTTCAGAGCATGTTGATCCTTTTTCTGAGCAAGAATCCTGACATTCCTTCACTGTCCAAATGTGTTTCACTTTTTTTTGGCAGCAATAAACATGACAGTTTACTTATTTTAATTTAAGACATGTTTTATTTTAATTAAGTTGAAAACTTTTTTATTTAATGTAAAATTATATTTTGTTTTAATTTACTTTCAAATTCTTCAGTTGCTGAAGGGGCTGCATAGTTTTCATAAACTGCATAGTTCAGAATAGCTATAATTGTACCAGATGGTTGCGTTCAGTTAAGTTGGACTAGACTGTAATACAAACCGTTCAGTTTGTCAACAATAAAACTGAAATGAGAGAAAGACTGAGTGTGAGACTTTGATATTAGATAAAATGAATATTGATAAAGTTTACCTTTATGTACAGAATCTGAATATTGCAAAATATTTAGAAAAGTTGCAATAATATCGTATCGTGCGTTAACTATTGTGATAATATCGTATCGTGGGATGTATGGTGATTCCCACCTCTAGTTTAAGATAGATTTTTTTTTTCATTAAAAAATGTTTTTTTAAACACAATTCGAACTTTTACATACTGAACTTATAAGATGGAAACAAAGTATCACTCTCATTTTGCTAGTATTGATCCAATACCAATACTGGTGCACTATCACTAATGATACTACCCATATTTGGATCCATCTGCCCACATTTACTTTCCACTATAAATCTCACTCACCCAATCGCATTCATTTTATCTAACATTCACACATACACTCAGATCAGGGACAACTTCAGGTTCAGTATCTTGCCAAAGGTAACTTTGACACAAGGACACGATTGATCCAACAACCTTCCAATTGGTAAACGATGCGCTCTACTAGCCACAGCCACAGCCACCCTAGTTTAATGACATAAAACACAGAAGTTCTTATATTTAGGGGCTAAAGTAGTCAGAGAAAACAACGAACAGCCTCGTTATAATAAAGTGAAGAGGCAAACACTGCCCTAATACTCAGGGGGAAGCTTGCTGAGTGTAAAGGTCTTGGCTGACTGGTCTGTAGGTGCTTTTCTATAACAAGAGCCGCTGACAGAAGAGCAAACAGAGGAAACCATACACCCCTCTGTCCTGGAGAGCTGAGCTGGCCAGAAAACAAAGGAAGGAAATTCTTTGTCTGCTGAAAATAGTTTCACATAGATAAATAACAAATAATAATTAAACCTTGTTTAAAGCATTACATATACCCACAAGCAAAACCTTTAAACAGAAGGAAATATAGAGCATGGTGATCTAATTCAGATACTGAACGTTGGAAATACTGTTTGTTGGCTTTGCTGTATGAGGTTCTGTGTTTTTGAAGCATTCCTGGGAGGCTATGTGGACCAGACTGGCAGACTGGGTGATGAGTAACAGCTCACCACAGAGGGAAGAAAGGCATGGCTGGCTTGTGTCTGTTTACACATTATCAAATGCGCACAGATGTTAGGAGTAAATACAAGTGTTTTACTCTTCAAAGCTGTTTCACCTTGCATTATAATCATCCCAAACTGCAGAGCAGAGTATCAGTGAGGTCACAGTGACATAGGTAGATCCTTCATTAGACGTCAGAGTTTCGGAGCAGAGCGAAAAGGCAAGAGAGGTGGGCTCAGAGAGGAGACAAGGACTTTCATTCAGCCCCTCCATGTCTCCTTGTAAAACTATCTTTCAACATGCACTTCTCACTCTTTCAGTGCGAGCCTTCAAGCCTGCTTTCAATGTCTTATTTTACTCCAGAAAGGAAGCGAAAGGAAGCCACATTTCCAGTAGAACATTATTTTTATTTAATCATAAATATTACAAACTGACACCAAAAGTGTCAGTGTTTATGTCACCATCATTAACAACACTTCTTGTATATCTCAAAGCAGTCATTGGTGCTGGCATTGCCTGGTGGTGAGAGATGGCCAGCAAGCATGCAAGCTCACAACAGCCATCTTCAAGGCATTATTACTCTGAGAGAGAAGAGAGTCGCGATAAGACCCGGCCTTTACACAGACTGATAATGTAGGGTTAAGGTGTCTCTCTCTCTCACACACACACACAAACTGTATGCACACACAAATACAGGCATGCACTTGTGTGTGAGATCAGTTTTAGTGCCAAGTCCAAATGGTCAGCCTTCATCGTGAAAAACTCATTAAAACAGAAAGGTCAGAATAAAAGTAGTTTCAAAGGCTGGATGTTTTCCAGCACGTATAAATGTAAAATGTGAAGAAAAAAAACCTTACTGGAAATGGAAACGCTTTTCTCCTCTATTTGAGCACTCAAACTACTTTATATAACATGCTTTGTTCACACAAGCAGATTTTTCTGTCATTCACACACAGATGAACGCACTGGAGAGCAACTCTGCCCAAGGATACGTAGTGGAGCAGCCAGGGATTGAATCACCAACCTTCTGATTAGTAAATGATCCGGTTGACCTCCTGAGCTACAGTCACCTCAAATAAACAAGGATAAGAAGAAATAAGAATATAAAGCCAAAAGTACATTCAGTTTTAGATACCCAGTTATTCTTATGTTCCCTCTTGCTGTCTACTTCTAATGGTTCATCTGTTCATTTCTGTGGAAGGGACTTAAGACAGAAGTGGCTGACCAATGTTTGTCATCCACTACCACACCCTGTTTCCTCCTATTGTCCTTCCTGTTGTTTAAGACTAGCCTATACAGGTGGGATAAGCATTCATTATGTCTTCTAAGACCAGTGTACACAAACCACCACAAGTAAGATAACTCACTAAGCAGATATTCACATATGGGCTGAAGATACACATGTAGGTACATGCATCAGGTCTGCATGTTCTCCGCTGCATCTGTCTGTGAACAGGATCCAGCCAGGTCATCTCTGTTCTTCTGACACCCCAACGAGATTAGCTCCAGACACCTCTTGACCCTCAACAGAAACAAAAACAAAAAAGAAATCAAAACATCTTTACATCAACTGAAATGCAGAACAAATACAGACTTAAATGTAGTTTTAAAAATGATTTTTTGTAATAACTCCTTTATTTATCAAGGTAAAAATCTCACTAAGATTAAAGATCTCGTTACCAAGAGGCGTCATGGCAGCAAAAGTCAAAAACACATGCACCACATAACTACATAGCAATTAAAACAAATACAATATTCCGTACAAATATGTGAAAAATACACAATAACAGCTTTTAGCTTTTTAGTGAATGAAGTTTACATGAATGTCAAAGAAGTTGAGCTTACACTGACAGTGGATGCAGGCTCTTACACCCATCTAGTGGTTACCAGATCAACTGCAGTCTCTGAAATTACCTGAGGTCAGTAGGAATTCTTTTTTCCAACCATAATTTGACTGGAGATCCTCGGCTTGGTCACAATATACAGTTAATCCCATAAGAGTTAAGTATCAGGTTTTTTTTTAATTACAGTCATTTTTATATATAGTGGCCATATTAAATTGTAACTGGACAATTGTAATTGAAAAATTAGGGCCAGGCGAGGTCTATTCCTTCATTATTCCATGACAAATTAAGAAACTAAAAGATCTGGAGTTGATCCCAAGTGTTGAACTTGCAATTTGTAGCGTTTCATTAGAATTCAGTCAGTGCAAGTGAAGGGGGCCATAATTAACCCCCACATAAATCTATTAGAGAAAGTTGCAAAATCAGCAATCTGGTTCCATCTTAAAAAGAATGAATACTCGGGAACACCAAAAGGTCAGGAAGATCATGGAAGACAACCAAAGAAGATGATCACAGAATTCTCTCTGTGGTAAAGAAAAAAAATTAGAACATCTACCCAAGTGAAGAACACTCTCGATGAGGTATGAGTATCATTATCCAGGGTTTACAGCAGGGTGCCATCCACTAGTTACACTTAAGAATGGGAAGGGCAGATTAAACTTTGAGAAAACATCTAGAAGACATCCACAAACAAGCAACAGCTGAAGAGTGCTGCAGTAAAGAGAGAAAACGGTATTTGGTGATATCCATTAATTTTAGGCTGCAAAGGATTTTCAACCAACGACTAAAAACTGTTTTTATACTTAAAATTGTTGAAATTGTCCTTAATTTTGAGCTTCTCAAAATAGGGAATTGTGTATAAAAAGACAGTTAATGCAGTTAAACCCCATAAGGTAAACCTGAAAGTCTGCACTTCAGTCAGCGCTTGACTGCATGATTCAAAATCCACTGTGGTGATGTACAGAGGCAAATTTGCAGAAAATTGTCCAAGTTTGCAAAATCCTAAGGACGTAAATCTATGTGCAAACACAATTGTTGCTGTTAAAAATGAAGCTTCAGAATAAGAAGAAGGAACTTAACTAGGGGTTATGTGATATTCTGAAGGAAAAGATTACGTAGCTACAAATCGTTTAGTAAAAAAACGAATTTAGATGAGCCGTGATAACTGTACTTCAGTACTGTAGGTGCAACAGACGTTCCAGTTGCTTTTAAAAAGCCGCGGTCGAACACGGAACAAAAAGAAAGCGTGAGTTCATGTTTCTTCCGGTTTACAAAGTCGGCGTACAGGCGGTTTTCTTCAAAACATTATGGCGTCGAGAAGAGCGACAACAGTTCCAAGTAGTTTTAAAAGCATCCCCACCGACTCTAAAAGGTAGTTTCTATATTTTCTTTTTTCTTTTACACTGCTGTTGTAACATTCTCCGGTGTTTGATTTGTTTTAAATTGTAGCTTATTTTAATGTGCAGAAAACACACTGAAGCTCTGCGGTTTCTCTTTGACGCACTATATATTCTTTTCTTTAGCGACAGGCCTAGACGTATTTAGAAAATAGTTTATAAGTAGAAATACATTTACAAGAATTTTTTTGTGTAGAGAAAGCTGAGGATAGCTCGGCTAACATTATAGCGTCTGGCTTAGCATACTTTGTTTGTTCCATTTTCGTCCTCATTTCTGTATCCTTTATTTCTTCTCAGTTCAAAAAGCAGTAACCCTGCTAATAAAGCCAACAACGTCGGATCTGTGAAGAAAACTGTTAAATGTAAGTATGCGATGCTACTATGGGCTTAATAGATTGTTAATTTTACCTACAGCTGTCAGTGTCAGACATCACATTAATTTATAGTCCTAAAAACTCCTCAAAGGGTCTTCCACAAGGTATTTGAGCTGATCACTGTCTGTGTGATTTTCCACAAAAGATCTAATAATGCAACTCAATTTTCATGATAGCTGTTAGGTATAAATAAAATAATCATGACACAATTTTTCTAGAACTTGCTGAACTATTTTTCCTTTATAGAGGACTTTAGTGATGTGAGGCTTGCACAGATGTGTTACAGCAAGGGTGGGGAACTCCAGGTCTCAATGGCCAGTGTCCTGCAGGTTTTAGATCGCACCCTTGGTCAACACACCTGAATCAAATGATTAGTTCATCGCCAGGCCTCTGGAGAACTTCATGACATGTTGAGGACGTAATTTAGCCATTTAAATCAGCTGTGTTGGATCAGGGACTCGTCTAAAACCTGCAGGACACCGGCAGTTGGGGCCTGGAGTTTCCCACCCTTGTGTTACAGCAACATTCAGTCTAAATGTTTTTTTCTTTCTTAAATAATATCCATAAATGTCCTCATTAATCTTTAGCAAGTGGGACTGTTGTTAAGTCTCGATATCTTCAGTCTGCTGAGAAGACATCTCTTTCAAAGGTAAGGTTATTTTTATTTCTGTTTTTCTGTAAAATATGTGCTTCACTTGTTCATTAGATGCATCGTTCTTCATCGTTTTACATAGCTTTCAAAGCTAAGCTAAGATGTTGGGATATTGTCTTCAGCCTCACATTTATATTTATCACACGTCTTAATTTCATCTTGAATTTTGCTGTCACGTTTTTCATACTGATTGCATCTCTGTAAACATTAACAGAGTAACTCACTGACCAATGAGTCGATCACTGTGCCACGACCATCTTCACCAAAACCCACAGGTGTCAAACCAAAGGCGGCTACTCCGACAAGACGCTCAATGGCCCCATATGCAACATGTAAGTAATTCCTGCGGCCATAGTTGTGACTGTGGGTGCTGATTCAGACGTGTATGGTAAGTGTTGTGCGCTGTAATTATATTATCAGCTTTATAAAAAGCTTTTATTTTCATCTGTCAAGACTTTGATGCAGATCAGAGGTATCCAGTTCACTTTAGAGCTCAGTAATTTGGTCCACCTTAGCCAACATGCCAATAAAATCATGCATTATGATAATAGAGTTACAAGTGGGCTGCCAAACAACCAAGTCACAACCACTTGAAATATTACAGCTACAGGCAGTTTTTAATTTTGGACTGCAAAAGATCTTGTATCATGAAGTTTACAACATAGCATGCGATCTAGCCTTCTGGAGAGAAATTGGATACACATAAAAATAAACAAAAATTAAAAGGAGAGAAGTGAGAAAATCCCTCACTTTGACTTTGGCTCTTCTAAGATAAAACTTCCCAACTACATTCCATCAGTTTGAGACTTGATGGAAAGTAGTTTTGTGCCTCTTTTCAGTTCAGCGGCTTTCCGAATCCACTGTTCCTGGATATGGATGTGCTCTGCTTGTATATATTTAAAAAAAGTGACAATGGAAATTATGTTTTCTGAAAAAATATTATCAGCTGACAAATGGATACAGTCAACTATTTAGATGGATTCTAGTTGAATTGTTTTCAGTTAATATCTTTAGTAGTGCAAAAAACACAGCATCTGAGTAAGCATCTATGGTCTAAAGCAGCGGTCCCCAACCTTTTTTGCGCCACGGACCGGTTTATGCCCGACAATATTTTCATGGACCGGCCTTTAAGGTGTCGCGGATAAATACAACAAAATAAAACTAGTACCGGTACTGAAAAAAAGAAGATTTATTCATAACACACGTGAAAAGACCAAGGAAAACCGAGTAAACGATAACAACAATAACAAAATAACGCTGAAAACCGATAAAAACCCTGAAAACCATACATTTCCCACCTGAGCCTCAACTCTCGCGGCCCGGTACCAAACGACTCACGGACTGGTCGGAGGCCCGGGGGTTGGGGACCGCTGGTCTAAATGATAGCTGTAAATAACACATTCTCATTTTTCTTCCTTTTTAGCAATGATGTCACGTGAAAATGAAGCATCACTTCTTGGGAAAAGTGTTCTGCAGTCCACATTCTCAGATAATCCCCGCTTTCGACCAGATTTAGATATTTCAGTTATCAAAGGTAAACTGAATAAAAATGCTGAAAATTTTTTATGGTTTGGACTGTCCTGTAACTTTGTTTTTTGTTCTATCTCCCAAGATCGAACAGTCATTGAAAATGCAGTAGAACCTGAAAGAAATCCAGAGAATGAAAAGATGATGGTTGAGATGGAAACATTTCTTCTGGCCTACCTCACAGCTAAGGTTAGTTGATGTAATAGATCTGATAATAGTTCAGTTAGTGTACAGTAAGATATTAAGTGAAAACATAGTCATCTATTTTATTATTTTGGTGACTTCTACATTGGGAGATATTATGCTTACAATTTTTTACTTAAGATGGAGAGCAATACAGCAAAACTCAAGGCTGAGGCAGAAACAAAGATTCTGCAAGCAATGGAGGAAGAGCAGTCATTGCATGATGAGGTCAAGGAGAAGAAACGTCAGTACCTCCTCGCAGAAAAGAAACGGCTGGTGAATGAACTGCTGGATTTGCAGGTCTGGAATAATAAATGGTGTTTTCCTTTTTTAACATGCGTTTTAATGAATACTGTTGTGTGTTCTGTTGTGGCACTGCTTACAACACTTGTAAGCAGATGAAGCATGGTTCTCTAAAATCTGCTGGTAGATGTCTGTGTTGATTTTGGACATGAAAAGTGATCTGGACCTGGATTCTGTGACACTGGCTTTCATTCACTCCTTGGGAATCTCTCACATGTCCTTGAATCAACTTTTCTTGACAATCCTCTCAGGGCTGTGCAACTTTTCCTACCACATTTTTTTCCCTATTTGTTGATAAGATAACAAATAGGAAAGATTGGGGAAACCTGCAGCTGAGACTGAAGAGAGGTCCTATTTGTTGACTTCCTGTTAATATGCTTTAGTACAGCACTCTGTGAGCATTCAGCCTTTGCTGTCCTCGTAGAATGTGTCGATCATTGTCACCAATGATGCAGTCCCAATTCAGGGGCTGCATCCTTTGCGGTCTACGTGGACCAGGTCCTTCAAAGACCGAGAAGTGTGAGGCTGTGATATGGGACGGTCTAGTCTTCAGATTTGCGTCACTGTCTCAGAGGAGTTTAATAAACGCAGCTGTCTGCTCCTGGCTTATCTAAAGGAGTAATATTTCAAACTCTTTAGCCACTCTCCTCTGCCATTGCTGCGCTTGAAAAGTATTTTATATTATTATAAAAATATTATAAATAATAATTTAATTAAGTATTTGAAAAGAGTAAGAAGAAAAACCTTACAGCCAAGTAGCTGCCGTCATTGTTGGAAACTGGAATTGGCTGGGCCGTTCTATGAATTCTGGGATAGGTTGGGCCACGACGGATACCCCCGGCCCATCCTTCAAATTTGGGGAAATGAAGGACGCATTTTTCGGCTGCATTTGGAGCAGCCTTCGAGTTGGGACAGCCTTTGTCACCTGGCTGTGAGGTAATCGGCCTTCAAATGCAGCCTCCGAAGGATGCAGCCCCTGAATAGCACAACTGTCATCAGTTTTCCTCATATGGCAGCTGTAAGCCAAAATTATCAGAATTAAACAAAAAAGGCTTGAAATATTTCACTTTAAACATATTGAATATAAACTATATTAAACCTTTACTTTTTTGAATTAAATTACAATTGTGTTTTTTTTTTTTGGGGGGGTTTTTTATGATTCTAGTTTTTGGTGACGCACTAGGATATTTAATGTCCATTTGAATTTTGGGTTAACTAATGCGAAAATACACTTAGGTAGCAAACTTTGGTTCTTCTGTACACTCTTTTGAATGATGCTGGATTCTATTAATGTCTGGTCAAAACACGTTTTTGAAATGAAAAATGGTGGACACACAAAGCGTATAATTGATTCATGTTCTATAATTATTGTCCCTCAGATTGCTACACTGACTCCTGTGGCAGAGGCTGTTGGTCAGTTTACAAAGGACTACAAGTCTTTTGCTACAGCTGTTGACACCACTCGACATGAGCTGCCTGTTAAGAATTTCTACATTGATGGAGATAGACGTGAATTTCTAGGTAATTTTTTTACATTAAACTCATAAGTACGATTTTAAAAAAACACAAAATTGCACTGATGCAGACTCCATTAAGCCTCCATATAAATGTTTTGATCTACTAATTATGTTGGTGAAATTTAAAAGCTACATGGAGAAATCCTTTCTATGTCAAACTGTTGACAGGAGGAGGATACACACACACACACACACACACACACACACACTAATTTAAAAATATACTTGGGGTGATTTAACTGTGGTTTAATAACAAAGTGCTGGAAAATTAATAAAGACTTAAAGAACTGCATTTAAAAATAAATAAAATAAAATTCTTCCATGAATCAAGTTTTGCTTGGGCTCTGTTGCTTGGATTTTACAGGATAGTGGTATACTGTAAGGCTATGGTAAGACCCTTGTTTTAAGTCTAATTTTATATTTAGAAATATATTTTTGAGGCATTTAAAACTGTATAAACCACTGTGGGCTTTTGTTACAACAAAAGTCATATGTGGTATGTAGCTTGGAAAAAATTATATTGTGTTTTCTGATGGTTTTTTAAATTTTTTTTTATTTTTTAAATTTAAATTGACCCCTTTCAGATAAAGCTGTGGCATCCTTAAAGGAGAGTGAGAAATTGCTGTTGGAGTGCACAGAGGGCGATTATAAGGACAACAGCACATCTCTGGAGTGCCTTCGAGACATAAAAGTAACATCAAAGGACATCAGTCAGCAGCTGTCCGGGTAGGCACATGTATAAAGAATGTTGTTTTGCTGTGTTAGGTTATGATTGTTTTGTTCCTTCACAGGTTGTGTAACAGTGTGGGTATGGCAGCTTTATCAAAACCTTTAAAAACTATCACTTTTTTTTTTCTCCCTCCAGGGCCTTTAAGGAGCAGCTGGAACTGTCATCACTGGTCTGTCGTCAAAGAATCTATGTGCAGCAGAGCACAGAGGAGGAGCAGCTGGGCAGTTCAAGATCCAGAGAGCTCTACTGCCCCAAACACTGAAGGATCGCATTCAGCATGGGATACACAGAACAAGCACTTTGGATATGCTCCAACTCCACATGTTTTATGATTTCTATATATTCACAGGTTTTGTCTGTTTTTGTGTGTACTGTGTAGGTGTACATTTGTGATTTTCTTTGTGGTTGTGTTGTAATGTTGTAAATGTGGACTAATTGCTTCTTTATAGATGTGACCAATAAATACAAGAAAGAATTTAGATTTTGCAGACTATGAAAAATCGCATTGCACTAAGAATCCATAATATCCTAGCCAAGGTTGCTGAATACATGGATCAAATAACTCTAACATACCTTGTCACTAAATAAAAAACTTGTGATATCTCGGAAATAAATTGGCAAAATTATTAATTTGATTTATGAGTCTAACAACACGTTTGAATTTTTGTTCTACCCCCTATGTGTGCTTGTTTTATATTGCAATTTTAACTAAACATCAAAAACTACGTTTTAAAGTCGTAAAAAAATTCGAATTTAAATAAGTCCATCCTCACCCGGATGTGACGTTCATCAAGACAACAATGGGTCATTTCTATTGGTAGTTTGTGGAAAGTGACGACCTTCCCTTTACAGAGAGCCAATGAATCGCAGGAGAAACCGTCGCATGTGAGTAAAACATTTATTTCACATAAAGTGAGCATTTCTTAAAATTGTATTATAAACCAAATGTCAGTTGTATGTTTTTTGCTTCGAAAAACAGATGTTTGGGTGGAAATAACGATGTTTTTGTTTGGTAGCCAACCGTCCAGACCGCTAGCTAGCCGTCCAAGTTAGACATTAGCATGATGGTCAGCGCTGCGCTGCAGTAACACCTGTGGCAGATATATATGTATATATGTGTGTATATGCAGTAATTTATCTTTTACACATTGCATGCACGACACCGTATCCTTTGTTGCGTTGTGTTATTCTAACCCTGAATCTGCAACGGAGCAAGAGAGGTACTTTAAGATTTGGGGCTTCCTGTTTTAGCGGTGGGATGAAAGCGTTATATAAAAAAAAGTTGCTTGTTGCATATTTACTTGGATAAAACTCGAATATGCACATTATAACATAAACGTTAGCAAAACGTTTATGCTGCAGTTTAAAAATGTTGAATTGGTGCATGTATGAGGATAGTGAGACGGTAGTGGCGTGTGCAGTACAGCGGGCATCAGCACTGAGATTTTCCTTGTTTGCAGTGGTGATGGACAGGCTGACAGATGAGGTCAGGCAGGAGTCTCCATGGACCATGATCTCTGCAGGTGATATTGTGTTCTTTAGCGAGAGTATGGTGCAGGTATGCTCTGGAGATGAGAGGAATAAAAGTCAGTAGAAGCTAGACAGAGTACATGTGTGAATAATTCAATTCAATTTTATTTATTTAGCGCCAAATCACAACAAAAGTCGCCTCAAGGCGCTTCATAGATACAGAGAAAAACCCAACAATCATATGAACCCCTATGAGCAAGCACTTTGGCAACAGTGGGAAGGAAAAACTCCCTTTTAACAGGAAGAAACCTCCGGCAGAACCAGGCTCAGGAAGGGGCGGGGCCATCTGCTGTGATTGGTTGGGGTGAGAGAAGGAAGACAGGATAAAAGACATGCTGTGGAAGAGAGACAGAGATTAATAACAGATATGATTCAATCCAGAGAGGTCTGTTAACACATAGTGAGTGAGAAAGGTGACTGGAAAGGAAAAACTCAATGCATCATGGGAATCCCCCGGCAGCCTACATCTATTGCAGCATAACTAAGGGAGGATTCAGGGTCACCTGGTCCAGCCCTAACTATATGCTTTAGCAAAAAGGAAAGTTTGAAGCCTAATCTTAAAAGAGGGATAAGAGGGATACACGCGCAACAGCGAAGTTGTAAGAAGTAGAGGTATTGAAGGTAGGTATGTTTAGATACCTGGGGGCAGCCATCAACACCAAAAGACAAGAGAACAGAAGAAGAGGGTGCAGGTAGGGTGGAGCAGGAGGATACAAATCTTGGGACACATTTGTGACAGATGGAGAAAAGGGGAAGATCTATCAGAAAGTAGTGAGACCTGATCTGTGGTTTGGAGACAGTGGCACTGACAAAAAGACAGGAGGCTCCAGGATTTCCATTGAGAAAGACCACAGGATTGCAAATATAGGGACGGTTCAGGTTGAGCAGTTTGGGGGCAAAGTTAGAAGCAAAGATGAGACCAGAGAAAGCGGTAAGAGCACAAAGAAAATGTATTCAGCTCCGGAGATAGTCCTTCTTCTATTCAGCAGTTATTGTTGAGTTTTGTGGACCAGCTGATGAGCCAGTACTCCACCTTCTGCAGGGGCTAGCTACAGTGGCTTCTACCTCACAGCAGTTCCCTGGTGTAGAACTACCATCGTCAGCTCCAGTTCAGTTGAAGATCCAGGAACACAATCCCCAAGGATGACATTTATCCATATATCGTCTTTGCTTACAAAGACCGAGTATAAGCGGTAATGTTAAGATGATGCTGGGAAAGATCATGATTTTAGAGGCAGCACAGAAATGAAGTAGCAGCTTCTGTTGTTTACCTTGGCAGACGGATTCAGGCACAAAGCAGGGCTCATTTAAGTTTGCTTGACAACGAGTAGAGATTACTTGTTGTTGAAAAAGGTAAATATGAGGTAAAAGGTGCTTCTAATACTTGCTTTGCAATATCAATATTAATTACTAATTAAGCTGTCAATCAAACAGATCTCACTCACAGAGGAGGGGTGCACCATCAGAAGGACAATGGAGACAAAGGGATAAAGAGCAATGGCAAGGTGAAGGGAAAGCACAAGTTAGACAGGCGGACGAGGAGGAGCAGGAACCCAGACAGCATGAAGAGGACACGGTGCCAAAGGGGACCTGCCAAACGATGTGCCCCGCTCAGGAGTTACGGGATCGTGAGGCTCAGAACCGACTTCACCATTTTGAAATGTTACCAGGCACAGAGAAAGATCGGCGGCCAAAAGGAGACCCATCGCGTGCCGTTAAGGAGTATTCCAGACCAGCAGCTGGGAAGGACTCAACTAAACCCAGTGACCTCAGACCACCTTCTGTGCTGCTGAAAACTGTTAACTACCTTATTAATGACATTGCAGCCGCCCCGAGCCTGTATCCATGGACTGAGGTACGTAGCATTTACACCGATCGGTCAAATTGTTGATTTCCACAAAAGCTTGGGACTTTGTGTAACAGTAAATAAGTCCAACCTATACCCGCTATAAAATGTGTAAAATACTGCATTCACAAGAGTCTTTCTGAAGTAACATTTCTCAGCAAAAATCATTTCATTGTTTATGGTACATAATATCAGGAAATGATTCATGTTTAATAACTGAATTGGTGACTTAGAAATTAAACTTTTGTTATTATTTAAAGACAGCTAAAGAATTTAAATTTAGGATCCATCCATCCATCCATCTTCATCCGCTTTATCCGAGGCTGGGTCGCGGGGGCAGCAGCCTAAGCAAAGAGGCCCAGACCTCCCTCTCCCCAGCCACCTCCTCCAGCTTATCCGGGGGAACACCAAGGCGTTCCCAGGCCAGCCGAGAGATATAATCTCTCCAGCGTGTCCTGGGTCTGCCCCGGGCCCCCTCCCGGTGGGACATGCCTGGAACACCTCACCCAGGAGGCGCCCAGGAGACATCCTTGTCAGATGCCCGAACCACCTCAGCTGGCTCCTTTCGATGTGGAGCAGCAGCGGCTCTACTCTGAGCCCCTCCCGGATGGCCGAACTTCTCACCCTATGTCTAAGGGAGAGGCCAGCCACCCTTCGGAGGAAGCTCATTTCTGCCGCTTGTATCCGCGATCTCGTTCTTTCGGTCACTACCCACAGCTCGTGGCCATAGGTGAGGGTAGGGACGTAGATCGACCGGTAAATTGAGAGCTTCGCTTTTACACTCAGCTCCCTCTTCACCATGACGGACCGGTGCAGCGTCTGCATTACTGCAGCTGCAGCCCCAATCCGTCTGTCGATCTCCGGCTCCCTTCTCCCATCACTCGCGAACAAGACCCCGAGATACTTGAACTCCTCCACTTGGGGCAGGAATTCATCCCCGACCCGGAGTGGGCACTCCACCCTTTTCCGGCTGAGAACCATGGCCTCAGATTTGGAGGTGCTGATCCTCATTCCCGCTGCTTCACACTCGGCTGCGAACCGCTCCAGTGTGAGCTGGAGGCCTTCACCTGATGAAGCCAACAGAACCAAATCATCCGCGAAAAGCAGAGATGAGATTCTGAGGCCACCAAAGCGAAACCCCTCCGCCACTTGGCTGCGCCTAGAAATTCTGTCCCTTAAAATCATGAACAGAACCGGTGACAAAGGGCAGCCCTGGCGGAGCCCATCACCCACTGGGAACGAGTCCGACTTATTGCCGACAATGCGAACCAAGCTCTTGCAACGGTTGTATAGGGATCGAATGGCCCGTAGCAATGGGCCAGATACCCCATACTCCCGCAACACCTCCCACAGGACACCCCCATTTAGGACCCATTTATTTATTTTGCAGAAGTGTGTGTTACCATCTTCAAAACAACATGCATGTGCAGAAGCCAGTTCTTTATTTTACCAAGAACCTAATGGTGCTTTGACAAAAAGTGCAGTTGTAAAACTTTAATTTTTTGTTGTTGTCATAATCCCAATTCTTGAACCTTCCCGTCTTAAACTTGCTGTAGGTTATTCTGCTATATACATTTAAACTGTATTGCAAGTGATTCTTACAAGGGATTTATGGGTCAACATAGGCTGCTTGCTGTGAGTGACTCTTTCAATATGGTCACTTCCTCCTGTGCATCACTATTGCTACAGCTACTTTTTTGCTGCAGTTTTTGAATTTATCAGTGAAAGAATAACAATCGCTTTCTCTTGAACAAATAATCATGACATCAATATAAACACTCACAAATGTCAGCAAATTCCTGAAGGGAGATTGGTGAAACTATCAGAATGGATGTGAGCAAATGTACAAAGAAATGGAAAAATTTAAAGATACAAATATATTTGCCCCAAAAATAACTAACCACAACAAAGAGGCGGGTCACAGCTCGCTGTACAACCCAGGGACGTTACAACAAGGTAATTAAAACATAATACACCAGCACAAGCATAAATGCCAGCAACAACATTAGCCACCTACGTAGGTTACGTTATAGCCAAAGTCTAAATCAAGCCTTACCAGGGAACGACAAATATTTCACTGTCTGTTCATTTTAAAATATGTGAAAATATCTGATGGAAAAATAGCAAAACAGAATCTATCATCATAGATTAAAGATGACTAGTTTGTTGTTTACTTATTTGTTGTCGCGCAGGTTTATACCTTTGTCTTTGACCGTCTTCGTGCTGTGAAGCAGGACATGATCATCCAGAGGATGTCAGGATTGGACTGCGTGGTCATTTTAGAGCGGACTGTTCGTTTCCTCATCTATGCCTCTTATCGTCTTTGTGGGGAGCCACTGCGGCTCTACGACCCACGTATCAATGATACACACCTGCAGGAATACCTCAGCTGGTTGCTGGATTGCTACATGACCAAATCAGGACCTCATCCCAACCAAGAAGAGTTCCAGTCGCTCAGTTTGCTGTACAACTTGGGTTGGTGACTTTGTTTATCATCTGCTATTTTGGTGTATTTGTATGCATGTTCGAGCTGGAAGTCATGCATGCATTAGTTCAGTGTTGTGCAAACAGATTTTTGATGCAGGGAATGTTTTCAAAAATTAAGAACTCCTCCACGTCCTGCAGAAAGCAATTCATTTTGTATGCTTTATTTTCTCTTACAGGTTCAGCTCGTGCTATGCAGCACACCATGCAGCTCCCATTGCGACTGCGCAGCACTCCAAACATCAAACTTGCTCTTGTCATCAACCAAGCTTTCCTTGAGAGAAACCCTGTCCGTTTGCTTCGGTCGGCTCAAAAGCTAAACTTCCTACAGACCTGCGCGCTGCACCGTCACCTGATGACATGTCGTCAAGATCTGCTGCTCATATACAGCCACGGATACAGCAGCCGCAACTGTCGCTTTCCTCTTGACAGACTGGCTAAGCTCTTGTTCTTAGACGCATCACTTACAGCTCAACTGTGCCGGTCATATGGAGTTGAGGTTAACAAGGACAATCAAGTAGTATTCTCCAAAGCTGCTTTCACGGAGCCGGGACAAGGAACACTGCACTGTAAACTGTATCACAGCATAGCATCTGAGAAACAGAGAGATCTCACTGTTAAGAATATTCTTCAGAGCTGTGTTGAGACAAATAAGAAGTAAACAAGCCATACAAATACCGCTCGGTATTCTTATAAATTAGGAAATGGACTGTTTGTTTGTTTTTTAAGAAATCTGGACTGTCACTGAGCTGATGGCCACGAGTTACATTAAGATGTGAATTACTTTTATATTACTACCAATATTTTGTGTTGATGTTTCCCTTGAGTATTTTTTTACAAGAACTGTACAGAAATTCAAAGGTGTAACTGTTTACTCATTCTTATAAATTCAAATTTTGGAATCAATTCAATAAATTTGGTTACAGTCGAAATACAATGGTGGTCAGAAGTTTACATACATCACGTCGCGGTAATTT
Source organism: Neolamprologus brichardi (assembly GCF_056152115.1). Lineage (NCBI taxonomy): Eukaryota > Metazoa > Chordata > Actinopteri > Cichliformes > Cichlidae > Neolamprologus > Neolamprologus brichardi. The sequence goes on from NC_142125.1 coordinate 3,368,769, forward strand.
TGAGCTTTTAATGATTTCTTTCTTTAATGGCTGGAATGTCTGTAAAGTGTACGTCTTTAAAGGCTTTTTCTTTAAAAACAAAATGAATTTATTTAGGATTTTCTGTAATCCACACAGGCTCGTGCACTCACTTCATTTGTTAAGTGGTGCTGAAGGTTCTACGGTGTCTTCTACCTTGACAAGACTTATTAACTTATGGCAGAGGTGTCCAACTCCAGGCCTCGAGGGCCGGTGTCCTGCAGGTTTTAGATGTGTCCTTGAACCAACACAGCTGATTTAAATGGCTAAATTACTTCCTCAGTATGTCCTGAAGTTCTCCAGAGGCCTGGTAATGAACTAATTATGTGATTCAGGTGTGCTGACCCAGGGTGAGATCTAAAACCTGCAGGACACAGGCCCTCGAGGCTTGGAGTTGGACACCCCTGACTTATGGTGATCATCATCGACTGAAACTGGTAGTTTCTTTGCAAGTTTAAAAAACAAAAGGATTTGTCAGCACAATGTTAAAAGTCCAAGGAACTTGGTGTAGATCTAAGAAGGAGAATTGTAGATTTGGGATAGTATCTTGGGGTCATTTCTAAACAACTGCATTCTAAGATCACCAGTTCAAGCAATTGTACGCAAGTACTAGTTATTCACTGTCACCCAGACGTTCACCCTCAGATGAGAGGAACTTGATTACGACGTTCAGGAACCACGAAGGCTCAAGCCTGAACTGAAAACTGCTGGTTATCCAGCATCACTGTATACAGTGAAGTGGGTTTTACATGAACATGGACTGAGAGTGTGCTGACCAAAAGGCCCTGATGCAAAATTGACACCTTCCAGTCCAACTGAAATTTGCAGCTGCCCACATGGACGAGCCTGTTTTGGTGCCAGTGGTAGTGGCACAGTGGATGGAATAATGAAGCATGACTACCTCCAAATTCTTCAACCTTACCACAAAAACCAACAGCTAAACGGGTGAAACTTGAACACAGCTGGGTGATCCAACAGGACAATGATCCCGAACACACATCAACATTTATTTGAAAACGAATAAAGAAGCTTCTGGAAGCTAGGATACGCTTAAACGCCTTACCAGGAAACCAATTTAAATGAACTTTACTAAAAACGTGTATACTGTACAATCATTCCACCCTGGACAATCAGCAGCTCGAAAAAGTAAATAAAAGACCAAAATAACCATGACATTCATGCCCAGGATGAGTGTATGTAGACTTCACGACTGCATGTAAACCTAAGTGCCACTAGAGGGCAGCAGATATCTTATCAGGGCATCAATGAACTCCAAAAGTGCAAATTTAAGTGAGTAAAACTGTTATAATCACGCCTTCAGTAATTGAATTGTGTCATTTCTGTTATGTTTCATAACAAAACAAAGTAGCTGCAGATTTGAGATATTCTGACTTTTTGGCTGAGCTAAAAACGTGCAGATAGTTTTTAGTGGCTAAAAGGACACGTTGCTACTGTTTCTTAAGCGGGTCTCATTCATGCTCTCTGCAGAGAAGAGAAGGTATCAAAGCGAAAGAAGCGCCGTCTGATGCCTCTCAACGCGATGCTGTAGGAGCGGAAAAAAAGACCGTCCGACTCGAGATCACCAGGAACAACCGGGGACAGCGAGAGCTGCTCGGATTTTAGATGTCAAACAAATCGTAACGGTGACATTTCTCCGCGCTGAAGTGGGAGGACACTTACAAATTGTAATGCTGAAATATGAGAGAGCGAAGCCGGGGCGGGTGAAGGCACATGGGAGAGGACTGCTCGTATACTCCGGGCTCTAAAAGACTAAAAAAACAAAAGGCACGATTTGCTTGGACCTGGATTTGGCGAAGACAGATGAATTCATTAAGTTGATCTTTGGTTCTCAACGGAGCTCTGCGCACCTTTCTCTCCTACCGATCTCAATGGATAGATAGATAGACCGTGAGGGTTGGGATTCAATTTCATTTAACATTTAATCAGGGCTTTCAGAGCCAGTCTCATTCAGACGGTAAAGACTGTATCCTGAAGTATCCTGGGCTCTGGAGCCAAAATGTTACGGTTGTCTCTGACAGCTTTGAGGCTTTCGTGGATTTTGTACATCTGCACCGTGAGCACAAGTTCTGCACAAGAAAGACAGTAAGTAGCCTGTGTTACATGTGGTGTCTTTGAGCTGCTGTGTGCTCTACTACAAGCATTTCCCGGTGCTTTAAGTATGGATAGACTGTGATTGTTCATTGGAAAACTTTTAAAAATTATCTTTAAAAATAGTTTTATTTAAACTGAGTGTACGGATCAGTCAGATTAAAACCTTTTTGTGAATAAGCCACGATTTAATGTCATTACTGTCCCAACCACACTGCCACTAATGTATTGTTGTCATACTTTCATTAATTGTGTTACTGACCTGTGAGGAGTCACACAGAGTGATGCATTAGGTCAATGATAGCCCATAACCTGCCAAATATGAATAGATGCACTCCTGTGTTTCTTTCGTTGTTGTTGTTGTTGTTTAACCCAGACCCCGATTCTATCAGTCAGGTGCTTGAGGGGTTAATTGTGACCTTGGGAGATAACAGACCAACTAGTTGTAGCCAGGGGCGTAATTTCCAGGGGGGTTAGGGGGGTTATGACCCCCAATAAAATTATGAATTATCTTGCATAAATAGGATGTTGATTTTCTTTACTCATTCCAGGTATTACCAGCAAAATAGTTGCATGTCTAATCATCTGGGAATTTACCCAGATTTATTTATTTAGACAGAGATCAGCACAAAGTTACGCCGATGGTTGTAGCAATTCTTCCAGGAAGAGAGGAGGGGTTGCTATCAAACTCAAGCTAAAGCAGATCTTTTTGTGAAGCTTTAAACTTCTAAGCTAACTTAGAAGTTTGAGCAATGAGCAAAACATGAAACCATGTGACTGTTAAAGGCTTCACCTAGACATGAGAGCAGGCTCTTAACTCCCACAGGACAAAAGTTGAGCGAAAACAATTAGAACTTGAGTAAATGGAGCCATGTGACTGAAATAAGCACGGTCTCCACCACCTGATCCCAGCTCATCCAAGAGCTGGTTAAACTCACTGTAGATCAAACGCACAGAGTCAATTTCCTCTTATTATCCTCCTTCTCCCGAAAGCCTTATTTTCCAGGGGATTTTCTCATGACTTTTTCTCTCTCTCGGGAACTGCAGTCGCCTCTAGCTGTAATGCCGTTGTGCTGTAATGCCAACCACCTGATCCTTCTCTCATGCATGCAACTGGGCTTGTGCTCAAGGATTTGCTCACCTCTAATTTGTGTGATCTTCAGTTAAGTTGTTAAGGGGTGAGTTGGCCCAGTCGAAAAAAGCTGCAAGGCTGGGGTGAGCAAGCAATGAGTTAGACTAACAGGAAGATATTTACACTTGCGTTGCTGCGTCAGCCTCGGTCATCACATGGTCAAAAATAATTAAAATAAGAGTCTCAAACACAGCTCAACATTTGGTGGACACTTCAGTGAACTTGCTCCACACACTCTGGTGATTGAGTAATACTGGAGCATGCTAACAAGAGCACCTATTATTCTACCTTTGTTACCTGAGAGAAGTAGCCCCTTTGTGCCAGAAGGCATGTTCTTTCAAAATAAAACGTAAATTGGACCCCCTCCCCGCACACACACACACACACACACACACACACACACACACACACACACACACTCTAGACTCTTAATAAGCATCAAAGAATGACCTTTGCTCTGTGACCTCAGTGACAGGTCCCCTTCCCTCAATTAAATGTCAGAGTGACTGTGAGGAATCTCAGCCATTATTTTTCCAAACAGATGTCGAGGTTCTGTCAGAGGGTGCCGGACCACCCAAAAAAAAGGTTAAAGCAACAAGCTCAGTGGTCGTCAGGTGCTGCATCCCTGGTGAAAGCTGCAGCTAACCTTGTGCGTGCATGGAAGTGAAAAACATGAAGCGAGACAGAAAAAAATGTGTATTTACACCTGGTCTCCCATCTCCTTTTGCCTCCCTTGCCATCACCTGTATTCTCCCCCTACTGTCATCTCACCTCACCTTACCCCCTTGCTCCCTCCTTCCTTTAAACTCTTTCCCTCTCTCTGCCCTGCTGCTCTTCTCTCAGGGGTTACTTGGTCGCTGCACCCTCCGTCTTTCGAGCGGGCGTCGAGGAGAGCGTGAGCGTAACCATCTTTAACGCGAAAGCAGAAACCCGCGTCCAGGTGCAGCTGTCGGTGAAGGGACAGACGGTCGCCCACAGCCATGGCTCAGTGCTCGGTGAGAACAAAATTCTTTAAGCTAAAGTTACACTGGCACAGTGGGTTACGTTTGGAAACAAAGCATGCACCGACAAGTTAGGCAAGCTAAAAGATACCCCCTTTATGTCACTGTTTTCAAAGGATGCAGGCAAATAGATTAAAGAACACACACACACACAGACGGTGGGAGCCTCTGCTACAAGACAAGCTTTGGCTTTTATATAGATTATCTGTGACTGCAGGCATCAGTTCAGTCCAGCTCATCGGCCACTTAATGTACACACTGTGCGATTTGTTTGACAGCGTAGATAGATGGTGCTGACTCTGCTTAGAGGAGACAGGTTGCAGCTGGAACAGCAGCTGAACTGACTTAACCACAGCGCTTACAGTTAAAGCATGTTAGAAGCATGCATTTTATTGATCACTTTACAGATCTGTGAGAAACTGAGGTTTAGTTTAGCTTGGTTTATTACGATCCCTATTAGCTGTAGCAGCACAGCAGCTATTCTTCCTGGGGTAACTGATTACTCAAAGCCGTACAGCATCAAAAACAAAACAAACCACACATGCAAACAATCAAACAGCTCCTCACAACACAAATGGTGTTCCGCACCAGCTAGGCACTGATGACACACTATTCGTACGTACGCACTAGTTCTGCTACATTGGCAATGAATTCTATTCCATAATAGACCAATAGAAAACTGCTCTACTGATTGAACTGCTTCTTGCTGTGAGTTATAAAATCTCTCCTTGTGTGGCGTGTTTGGTAGAGTAATTTGTCATTCATTTTCAAACAAAATCATTGGAGTGTTTGTAACAAAATATCCCAATTCGATACAAGGAAAGAATAAACGAATCCATGTTTCACAGTTAACCAGCTGAGGCGTTTGTGCATTGTTACAATTAGGGATGCAACGATACCAATTTTTTCAAACCGATACGATACCGATACTTGGATCTGAGTACTTGCCGATACTGAGTACAAAAAACGATACTTCTACCAGACACACACACACTGCCCGTGGATTTTCTCTTGACATTTTTCATCGCTTTTCCAAAACCTGAGTTAAAGTTGGCTGTTCCGGTCCACACTGCTGACATTTTGTTTAGCCTAGCTACAGCAGCCTCCAGTTTCTCTTTTTTATCTGGAGCTGCCAGTCTCACTCGCCTAACCCTGTGCCTGTTAAGCGCGGGATGTCCCCCTAGTGGCCAATCTAAAAAACTACAACAGAAATGACATGCCACCCTCTGACTAATGAAATAAGTTGGTATCGGTTAACTTTTACGAGTATGAGTACATACACATTTTACAGTATTGGCCCCGATACCCGATACTGGTATCGGTATCGGGGCCGATACCCGATACCGGTATCGGTATAGGTGCATCCCTAGTTACAATGTAACTAACTTTCTACCACTTGCTACTTCTTAATCTGCTTCTTTGTGCCACGTAATGTTGGGCAATAATCAAGATGAGACAATATCAAAGTCTGGACGAATTGTTTCATTGGGTTTGGTTTCAAAAATTTTGCACATCCTTTAACTACAGAAATCCAGTTTTTCCCATTTTAGCTCTTTATCTCATTAATGTGTTCAGTCTCAGGGACTTGATCATCAAGCACATCGTTAATAGAAACCTCTAAAAGAGTGGTTGTAACCCAACAAAACCCATTCAAAATCAATTTATTCCTCTTTATCTATTTATTGATTGCACTTAAATCTGAGGTGCAGTCAGTGGTCTAATCGGGTGTGTGTGGCAGAGCCTGTGGGGGGGGGAAAAAAATCTTACTTTAAATCTCACTTTTTCTCCTTTTAGACAAAGGCGCCATCAAACTAAAGGTGAGTGGAACTTTGTGTGCCACTAAGTGCGCTTTTATTTTCTCAGCGGCGGTGACAGCTGCACAGTAGTGAGAGCCCCCTGTCCGCTGTGTGCACATTCCTCAAGCAACATGCAAATCAACACTAACATTATTTGCAATGCAACATCTGTCTCTGCTCATTCATTGGGAATAAGGTAACAGCCTCGATGTAATACGCAACAGCTGTTGACGTGCATGTATGGTCCGCCGCCCCCGAAGGCTGGAATAGATCAATCTAGTATGCACGACTTTTAGAGATTCTTCGCCTCTGTCTCTCTCTCTCCCTTCCCTTCTCATAACCTCTACCCTCATTCTCGTAAAATACCGTCGCGTGAAGCGTACTCCGTTGGAGGCTGACGTCTTCTCTGCTTTTTTTTTTTTTTAATCTGTTTTTGTTATTCTGGAGCTTTTGTTCTCTAGAAAATGAAATTGAATAAATCACGGCAAATAATTCAGCCTCGAGTAAACACTTCGATGCTAATTTACGTTTTCAGTTCCCGCTGACTTTGCTTTTGTATGCGTTTATGGATGTGTGTATACGCCACCAGGTTCCCTCGGGGCTGAGAGGCCAGGCTCACCTGAAGGTCTGGGGGAACCGTCACCTCGCGGAAGGAGGCTACATTTTCCACAACTACACCACCGTCACCGTGGAGAGCAAGGGCACGGCTGTGTTCATCCAGACTGACAAACCCATCTACAAACCCAAACATAAAGGTTCCCTCATAGTGCACCTGGTAGTTAATCAGTTAATCACAGAGTAATGCCAGTTAGAGGAAATAAGTCAGGGGATGCAGGCATGTTGATGCTGCATTTGAGCTGTACAGATGTTGTAGACATAGCTGCTGATTGCATAATTAAGGATTTTAACCCATCAAATGATTTCAGACAGCTGGGGTTGTTTTCTTTAGAAGTATCAAGATTTTCATGTGCGTGCAGATTTTTCTGATTAGAAACACGAAAGACTTATTTTAAGATTATTGCATTTCTTTTTTTGTCTTTAGTTCTCATCAACGTTTACACAGTTGACCCTGACTTGAGGCCAGTAAACGAGAAGGTAATTCTGAATTGATCTCATATTCAGACAAATATTAAAGCAATTTGTTGTGCTTCTTCAGCAGATTCACAGTAAAATGATAATCTTTAATAAAAACGTGTTGGGTTATTAGCAAAACCTGTGTTTTTACGACAGAGTTGACAGACAGACTTTGATTTATGACCGAGTGTTTACTACAGGCATGCTTTTCCACCTTTTAATTGGTGGAGTTAAGAGGAGAAACTTTGCACTGTGCGCAAGCAAATGTACAGTTGCCTGTTTACTGTAGCCGAGCTCGACTCATTTCTCTTGGAATGTTAGCAATGACTCCAAACATACTGTGCAACTGTGCACACAGACAGCTTATTGATGTTTGCAGCTATAAAGGTACATTGCAGGTAAAAGGGCAAAACTTAATTGCACAGACAGAAAATTGTTGAAATCGAAATGAATTGGAGGAAGCATAGAGATAAAACACAGGATTTGTACTTTTGTTTGTCATCTTTATTGCAACTTTTTCTTGTGTTTCTCTCTTTTGTTCTTTTTTTTTGCAGATTGAGGCATATATTTTGGTGAGTGCAGGCTGACAGGACCACCCAGGGTTGGCAGAGCCACGTCCGGGATGGGACAGTGGCAATTTTAGTTCCCAGCCTGCTTGGAGATTACAGAGCAGAAGTCAGGGCAGCTCACCTAGATAACAGGGTGCTCTTTGGACCAGTGCAAGGATAAACAACATGAAAGGAACCTCTTCTCTTCTCTTCTCCTTTGTCTTTTTCTATCTGTACATCTACAACACACTATAATCCCTGTATTAGCAAACCTAGCTCACATTGGATCTTCATTCATCTTTCCAGATCTTAGGAAATATTTGGAAAACACCAAGCAAAGACTTCATGGGAAGTGAAGAAAAGCTTATACATGAGTTAACAGTAGCAACAAGCACACAGATGCATTTTTCTCCCTCAGTTCTAGCCTACAGTATATGTTATTTTTAGAAAGAGTTTTAAAAGTATTTTGGCAATGATATCAGAACCCAGATATCTGGGTCAAGTTCAGCGAGGGGACTGTTCAGCAATAATAAGACTATTTATGACTTTTTCTATTGTGTGATAACAACATTCACTGAGCAACTAAACTTGTACCACATTTTTTTCTTTCGGTATGTGAAGTAAAGGAATCTTAACATTGGTTTGTGACGTCCTGCTTTGATCTTCCAGGATCCACGAGGATCCAGGATGGTGCAGTGGAGAGGGCTTAATTCTGTCTGCTGTGGTGAGCCGCATCATTTGCAGTATTTTTACATCATCTTTGTGTAAGCTGCACGTTTACATTTCATTGCTAGGTCACTCTGGGGGATTGAATTAAAACACTGCTTTTCTGGACTCATAATTGAAGAACGGTGATATATGATTGCTGCAGTTTGGTTAATCACTATCAAGGACGCAGGAGTTAAATGTGTTAATTAGGTTTTTGCGTCCTGTAGGGGTGGTGAACATGAGCTTTCCTCTGTCTGACCAGCCTGTGTTGGGAGATTGGTTTGTCTTTGTGGAGGTGCAGGGCCACACCTATAACAAGTCATTTGAAGTGCAGAAATATGGTGAGGACCTACACACTTTTGCACACCTGCCATTGTTTATTGAGAGCACTGTAATGAGTGTGTGTGTATGTTTTTTAACATTGTGGGCTCTTTTAAATGCCTGTCTTTTTATTTCAAGTTGTGTTAAAAGCATATTTGCTGTTTTACTCTACTAAAATGTGTGTAGTTGTCAAATAATATATTAAAATAAACAACAAGGCTATTGCTGTATAAGATATAACACAAGAAAAGAAATATTGTGCTGCCTCTCTTTCAGTGGCGCCCAAATTTGAGTTGGTGATTGATCCACCGCGCTACATCCGTGATCTGAACTTATGTGAGCAGGCCACGGTCAGGGCCAGGTAAGTCACTAAATATTCAGCGCTGTACGAAAGAGGAACAAGACTTTAACCTGGACTTGTGGAGTGGTTTCCTTGTTTCTTTGTTTACACTAATCAGCCACAGCATAAAAACCACTGACTATGGTGAAGTCATAATCTCATTCCAGTGCAGCGCTCTTCTGAGAAACTGTGGGTCCTTACGTGCTGACTTTGACACACAGCGCCTGCTAAACATTCTTGCAAAAGGGGACATCTTCCCATGGTAGTAGCCTCCTCCTTTAGGGGGTGTGCTCTCATATGCCACATATCAAAAACTGCACAGGATCAGCTTAAAGGACACATTAAAGTGCACAAAGCGTTGACTCGATCGCCAAACTTAACTACCAGCATGACAGAGCAGCCATGGGGTGCACTAGAACAACCCTGGTGCACAGAGCCCACTGCCATTGTCCCGGTGCTATACATCACATGAAATCCCAGCAGGTATTGTTTCCATGCCCCACAAGTCGGAGCAGTTTTGAAAGAATGAAGGGGACTTACTCAGTGGGAAGCAGGTGGTTTTAGTGTTGTGGCTCCTTGGGCTATGTCCACACGTACCCGGGTATTTTTGAAAACGCAGATTTTTCTATGCGTTTGCACCTTTCGTCCACACGTAAACGGCGTTTTTGGTCACTGAAAACGTAGATTTTTAAAAGCTCCGGCCAGGGTGGAGATTTTTGAAAACTCCGTTTTTGCATTTAAGTGTGGACGAGAAAAACGGAAAAAACGCAGCGTCAAAGGTGTGCGCATTTTTTGACGTCACACTGTGCGCCACGTTATTGTTTCGGTGAAATGAATTTCTACAATACTGTTACTGTTAATTTTACTCTCTGCAGTGTTTAAATGCTTACATATACACACACAGTTACTGTCCCTCCACACATACGATTCGGTTCTGCTTCTATGCGCCAGCTTTGTTTACTTTTTCCCCACTGAGGCTTCTAGACTTCTGATTGGCCAACATTTCTACACGGTTAGGAATATAGCGCCACCTGCTGTTTTGGCATGTTCCTACAGCGTTTTCCTTCATTTCTGCCTTTACGTGTGGACGGGATTATTTTTTTAAAACGGAAACGGAAAATCTCCGTTTTCAAAAATATCCGTGTACGTGTGGACGTAGCCTTAGTGTGACAATGGAGTTATAATAGGTTATAAATGTAATGTTTGAACTTTTATTTTGAAATCACCGGATGTAGATAGGTACGCCGGCAGCTTGTTCATGTGCTAGCTTAGCAGTTTACAGTTGCTTACGGAATAAAGGAATCTATATGACGACTCCGAGGCGATTTCTTCATAAGCAGTAAAGACACAACAATAAATGTTTTTTATTATTGTAATATTTATTTACAATACAACCAAAAAGAACACATCATCAGTTTTACACTCTGGCATGTCACTCTTTTGCAGATATACCTTTGGGAAACCCGTAACTGGGAAGTTGACAGTAAATATGACAGTGAATGGGGTCGGCTACTACCGCCATGAGATGGGCCATCCTGTCATAAAAACTATGGAGGTTAGTTCATTTAATCCCTATTCTACATGCTTTGTGAATTTATTAGAGACTTCCAAGCTGATATGGAAACAGGGTTGTTGATTGATTGTTGTTTTGTCTTCAGAGTTCCTTCAAAGTGCTACTGTTTTATGCATACACTGTAAATCATTGTTATTATCTAAGAGGTTAAGCTCCCTGACACCAAAATTATACATGTCCTGCTATACCTGATTACATCTTTTCTGCTGTCAGATCAAAGGCTCTGCAAATTTCAGTCTGTGCGTCAAAGACATGATGCCCTTGGATGTGGCTGATCACTTCAGGGGGACCGTTAGCATTTGGGCTTCTGTGACCAGCGTAGATGGAAGCAAGCAGGCCACATTTGATGATTCCACACCAGTCCATAAACAGCTCATTGACATCAAGTACTCTAAGGATACACGCAAACAGTTCAAGCCTGGTCTGCCTTACAAAGGGAAGGTGAGAGCCCGCGAAAACGTTATTGGCACTGTGGGGGAAAAAAGAGAAGAGAAATAATCAGCTTGGATCTTCATCTCACTGGCGTTTGCTTTGAGAAGAGCTCAAAGTATATTTATTTGTTGTGCTTTTTAAATAAAGTATCACTTTAACTGCTAGTCAGTTAAATGCTAAAGATAATTAAGCCTGTATTCAGCCACGTACATTACTGATTCACAAATGAGTCTGCATTTGCACACTCAGTCGTTTTCCCTCTGCTCTGTAGATTGAGGTCACCTATCCTGACGGGAGCCCGGCTGAAGGGGTAAAGGTGCGCGTTAAAGCAGAGCTGACCCCGAAGGACAACGTCTATACCAGCGAACTAATCTCCAAGGATGGCCAGGCCACCTTTGAGATCCCGTCCATCCCTGCAGCTGCTCAGTATGTCTGGCTCGAGGTCAGAACTTCCTATTGTCACGTAATATAAACAGAGTGATGCAAGAAGCAATTTGAAGCTAATCCTAATTGTATTTTCTTGACAAAGACCAAGGTGGTATCCATTGAGGACAGGACAGTTGGAAACCAGTACTTGCCCAGCTACCTTTCTATCAGTAGTTGGTACTCTCCTAGCAGGTGTCACATCCAGATCCAAAGTCCCAGCACCCCGCTCAAGGTAGGCGTGACCTTTTTCGTCGGTATGAGTTTCTTGCTTGACTTTGGATGATTTAAACATGTTTCAAAACATCAGATTGTGAAGTATATTTATATCTGTCTGCATGTATAGGTTGGACAAGAGGCAGAAGTGGCTCTCAAATCCACTTGTCCCTGTAACTTCACCCTGCATTACGAGGTAGCATCCAGGGGAAACATTGTCCTATCAGGCCAACAGGCAGCCAACCTGACAGCCTCCCACAGAGGAAAAAGGGCCACAGTCACCTTTGACAAGAACATTCACAGCACCCACCTGCCTCCTTCTGCTTCTGGTACTCATTTCTTCTTATTACAACTCTAACTTCACTGTCATCCAGGTAATTTTAAGAGCTAAAGTTTCACAGAAGCTGTTTTAGCTGTTTTTTTTCTTTCATTGTCGTAGCGCTTGGGAAATCAGTGTCCAATCAGAATGCCAGATAGTTTTGGAGAAAGCACTGTCACCCTGTCACTCTGCCAGATGTTGCAGGCTCTTCCTCCCAGACTGAGATGGACAGATGTGTGTCCTACCTACGTTTTCCTGTTAGTCACAGCATGGCACCACTCAGCCGTCTGCTGGTCTACTATGTGAGGGAAAACGGTGAGGGTGTCACAGACAGTCTGCAAATCCCTGTCAAGCCCGAGTTTGAGAACCAGGTTTGGAAACAGAACTATTATAACTTAATTTATCCAGAGAAAAGTACTGCAGTTGGTACTGTTGCATATGCTTGTTACGAAAACACCAGTGTTTTTGGATATACAAAATTAAGTTTGTGTTTTCATGTTTTGTTTGGGGGGTTTTTTTGCTGCTAAAATAGCGATTTATTAAAACCCGGAGAAAAGGGTGCACTCTCTGCATACATTTTGGAGCTGAGCCTAAGTATCCATGCATCAACCATTACACCACAGTGTAATGTCTGTAAACAAACAGCTGTGTTGGCTTGGGAGAGATCCCCAGTTCCTGCCTGCATTAGGTGGAGTTAACTCCCTGAAGTATTTACAGCTCTCTGGTATGCCCTTACAACACTAAGTGTGTGTGTGTGTGTGTGTGTGTGTCGTGCGTATGTGTGCCGGAGGAGGGGGTTGTGAGGGCAGGATGAGACAGCGGCCGCACAGGCCGCAGGCAGATAGGTGGGGTCATGACGGGAGAGCATGACAGGTTACAGAATGGTGAAAGGAGGGCAGCGGAACCGATTAACGGTTAATTTGTGACTTTGTGCTGGTGAAAAATAGTTCTGATGTGTGAAAGCTGACTCTGGCCATCCCTCCCTCCCAAGGCTGTAGTTTTCCACTCTCAGTCAGAGCTTTCCAAAGTTTGCTGCTTAGAATTGTCAGACTGATATTATTCCGAATGCCACTGAGGATCTGCCAGCTAGTGCTGAAATTATTTAGTTTTTTAGCTGACAGTTTGATAGTTTTGATAGATATTTCAGATTTTTCTCTTTCATGAGGGAAACATTCAGTCTTCTGGTTCAAGTTTTATGTTCAAGTGAGCAATTTGAAGACATCTGTGAACCTTTTCAGTAAATTTATAACCGGAAATGTGTTAAATGCACCTTGTTTATGCAGAATGCACTTATGCGTCATGTTTTGGATCGCAGGTATCTATTTCTATGTCGACCAACGAGTCCATGCCGGGGGACTCGGTGACCCTGCGCGTTCGGGCTCAGAGGGGATCCTGTGTTTGCGTGGCCACTGTAGATAAGAGTCTTTACCTGCTGAAGCCCGACTTTCAGCTGAGTCCTGAAAAGGTTGGTCATATTTATAGATTATGGTGATATTACACTTTAATAAACAATTGATTAAAGCGTTCTGTAACTTAAAATCGCTTTATAGTTTTTAAGATGTTACCTGCTGCATTTTTGTAAATAACTTTACTTTTAGTGTAACTTTATATAAATATGTTTTTCACTCTGCAGGTGTTTAAAGAGCTGGCAGAGTTTGATGTTTCAGACGCTTTCAACATTCCTAAAGACGACGGACACTTCTGGTGGCCTGGGCTGACGGCAAAAAGACGGAGGCGGTCCTCTGTGTTCCCATGGCACTGGGACATCACTAAGGACGCGCGCTTTGCTTTTACAGTGAGAACATACACTTAGTGAAAGAGCTGACAGCTAGTGCTGTCACTGGGTTAAAAGGTAATCAGTACTAGTGCGTGCAGATGTTTATTTCTCCCTATATTTGATACAGGAAACGGGACTGGTTGTGATGACAGATATGGTGAGTTTAAACCATCGGCAGAGTGGGGGCATGTACACAGATGAAGCTGTTCCTGCCTTTCAACCGCACACCTCTACCTTGGTGGCTGCTATGCCCTCCCGCCCCACAAACAGGTACAGGATGTTCTTTATAGGTGTCCCAGGCTGTCCACTGGGCATCAGCAAACTCTAATGATCTCATACCTAAAAATGTGCAAATTGTATTATTCAAAGTTTTCATAAATGGCGTGAAAGTTCTTCTTGTACCAGCCGACGTTTCTTTATATTTTACTTTCATTTTTTTAAAGTGGTTTTGAGAAATAGTTCTCCAGGCTTTTTGAAGGACTTTTAAAGTTTCTCTTTAGGCACCGGCTGCTTTTGCATTCATTTTCATGATCATGACCATTTTTCATGGGAATGATTGTCTATGTGACTCTTAACTCTGTTGAATCATTCAAGCATAAAAAGGGCCCCTAACTCAAGGGATGAACCAGTCTTGTGTGTACACATAATGGGCAACTTAGCAAAAAAAACATTTTAAATTGTATCGTTAGTGTCATGGTTGGACCCAAAATTGCAGGACTCTGGGAGACGGGAATAAACTGAAAACACAGCTTTATTGCTGGAGGAATGATTCACAAAATAAGACTTACAAAAGCAAAACAAAACTCTAAACCGAGGTGCTGGAGGACTGGTCATTACAAACACACAGCAAGTTGAGGGTGAACAGACGTTAACGACGCGACACCGAGTAGGGGAAAACACAGACACTAAATACGAGAGGTGAACGGAGCGAAGAGGAAACAGCTGGGAGACACGGCTGACGCTGATTACACTGAGGAGACAGGGAGAGCACAAAGCTGAACGCACTGACATAGGACACAGACCTACAAAATAAAACAGGAAGCACACGACAGACAGAGACACAGACTCGTAAACAGGCATAATGACGTCACGGACAGACAGAGGGACATACGGGCAGAGAAGAATAAGCACAGGCAACCTAAACCAAACATGAGGGCAAGATAACAAAACCTAAACCAGAAATAATCGTCATCATCATCATCATCATCGGATAACTAAAGAATCAGAACATAATTATAATCAAAACAGTATCACCAGAGAATAAAAACTAATCCATAATGCAAAAATAAACCAAAACATAAGAAACTCAAAATGCTGGGTCGAACCGACCCAGGACCGTGACAGTTAGACACTTTGTTACTAGCAGCACGCTGCAAAATTAAATAATTTCTTCATTTTTTTAGTTGAATCTACAAAAATCTCTATTTGTCAGCGTTTTTGCACCATTGAGGTGATTCCTAAAGAGCTGTAAGCCAAAAACTAGCGTGTCCTTAAAAAATGAGGAAATTGGACAAATCCAACAAAGACCTGACACAGGACCGAAGAGACTGATCTGGACCTCTGCTGGATCCATCTGCTGTTCACTACTGCTCGCTGTTCATCAGAATTTATCTCTGTTAAAGGGTGTCTGTCAAAGAAGCCATTGTAAAGGAAGGGGAACGGGGGAAAAGGCTGAGGTTTGCCAAAGACCTGGACTAAAAACCATTGGCAACAGGTCTCATGGAGTGATGAATCCAAAATTGGCTTTTTTTTGTTCAAATTGTTGTCAGTATGTATGGAGGAGGTCAGGAGAGAGTGTCTGCAACCCTCTGTAAAAGACGGTAGAGGCTCTGTCAAAAACTACCATCAGATTTTGATCTGCCATGCAGTGCAGCTGGAAAGTATCTGATTGGCTGCAGCGTTATTCAAATAACATCCAAAGAAGAGCTTTGAATTGAAGAAGCCTGGAGAACTATTCCTGAAAAATACTTAAAGAAATCAGAAGAAAGCTCATTCGAGAGATTTATTTGTTAGAACTATACAAATAATTGCACATTAAATAATGTGTTTTGCACATAAATTGAAATTTGCCAGTTTTCTGGCAACATATAAAGGAATGAGGGGTGGATCAAGACTTTTACACGGGACATTATAAATTTTAAAAGCGTGAATTATAGGAAACTAGCTTATCAAATACCATACTCTATTGGTATTACAAGCCACACTGTGAGCCACTTGGGTGTGGTATCATGTCAAAGGTTATTCAGTTGTGTTTGTGTATGTTGGCTCTTTAACTGATGAAAACAGATGATCTTTGTCTGTTTTGGAGGTTCTTTTTAAACCATTAAATTTGTGTACTTGTATGTATTACTCCACCCTCTTTAATGTCAGAGGGAAAAAAGTGGTTATTATTGTTGAAGACGATTAACTGTAATCCTTCACTGGACCACACACTGTAATATGGGCATGTACTTTACCGAAAACAAGGAATCTGAACGCAAACCCATAACAGAATAATGATTACATCAAGATCGCCCTCTTTGTTTGATTTCATATGTTAGGCCTGTGCTACGAATACTTTTCATTTTAGTGCCGAACTTTAAACACATGATGTGACTTATCACTGTGGAATTTTAAATAGTATATTTTTCCATTATGTTGTTATTTTATTAGCTAAAGCTTTTTCACTGATGTCTTCTTGTGTTTTGGCTGTAGAGTAGAGAGGCGGAGGCGTACATTTTTCCCAGAGACTTGGGTGTGGCACTGCCTCAACGTCAGGTATTTAAATCTTTAAATAATATTTGTCTTGTGTGAGCGTGTGTGCGCGTCTGCGTTACTTGCCTCTGGCGAGATATATCAGGTGCAACAGATTGTCTATCCTTTTATGTGATTTAGTGCTTGAGAGAATAGAGAAATGGAAAAGAGAGGAGCAAATGTGGGAAAAAAAATGATAGCATGAAAAAGATACAGGAAAAACATTTACAGAGAGCAAAGAGGAGGCGAGAAATATGTGAAAAGCAGAATATAGGTAGACGAAGAAAGGTGAGAGTAGAGCTGGGAGAAAAAAGATTGGAGAGTACTGGAAAGGAAAACGTGAACATGACAGACTCTTGGAAGAAATTTGTGAGAGGAAAGGTGCGAGGCAGCGCTGTACGCCAGACGGCCGCTCTTCCATCATGCAGCAGCATCCGCCACTTCTCCCACTGGGTGTGAAATGCCTCATTCAATCTTGGAACAGACTCTTACTTTCTCAAGAGCTCCTTCCATTCATGTTTAGCCAATATAAATGAATTGCCCATAGATTTCCATATGCTTGATTCCCTTGGATGGGACTTCAGCTCTCACTAATTTCCTGTGAAGTGCAGAGCTCTGATTTTTCCTTAAAAGTATATTAAAATGGATTTTGGACGGCTTTGATCAAAAGGTAGGCTGTACATGCAGTTTTTGAAGTTTATTGTGCCCTCTTGCAGTTTGCCAAGACCAACATCCAGTGAGCGCTGCCAATAATGACTCCAGCTCATTTCTTTCAAAGAAACAGATTAGGTCAACACCTGACCGTCCCTTAAAACCGTCCATTTTTAGAGTGTTTGCTGTAGTTATATTGGTGCAGACGTTGGTGTTGACACAGGTGCTAACATTAAAGTAATCTCCAGCCTTTGATCAAGCTCTTCCTTGTAGTTGATGAATTTTAATAGCTTGTATTAAAAAGAAAATACGCTTGAGTTATTTTATTCCACTGTTGCGTCTCCACGTAACAGCTCTGAAACTGGGGAAGCTGAACTGCACCTGGATGCGCCGGATTCGATCACCACGTGGGTGGCGGAAGTTGTTTCCCTGTCCGAGCAGAAGGGGTTGGCTTTAGGAACGAGAGCAGAGCTTCGCACCTTCAAGCGCTTCTTTGTGGACTTTACGCTGCCCTACAGCTTAATCAGAGGGGAGCAGACCAAAGTTCCCCTCACCGTCTACAACTACCTGCCTACCTGCTCTGCGGTAAGATGTTTTCTTAATGTGGCAGATGGACAAGTCTCTGACATTAGTTCCTAGCAACTGCCTTCAAGTCCAATCTTGACATCATATTCTTTAAGACAGGACATGTCACATCCGTGCTTTTTAATCATTTATGACTTGTAAACCATATTTCTTAATACATTTTCACTAATTATAGGTTGGTATGACATGTTATCCAAACTCTTAACAGTTAGTTTTAACACTAATCCTAAAATGACTCCATCTAAACTAAGAGTCTGTTAGAACATCAAGTTAGGAACCACAATGACGTCACTGAGACGTCTCTTCCTATTTAAAGGCAGTTTTTCCTTCCCACTGTCGCCAAGTGCTTCCTTACATGGAGTCGTTGGCTTTTCTCGCTATTATCGTAGGGTCTTTAACTTACAATATAAAGCACCTTAAGACAACTGTGATTTGGTGCTGCATAACAGACCATTCTCACTCCTGAGGCGTAATATACCGACGATTTGTCACCTAGTGTCAAATGTTACGCTTTGGGAGTGAGAACGTGTTGCGTATCAGTAAAAATGACATTGAAATTGTATTAAAGTGAAGAAGAGCAACCCATAATGTAGCGCCCGAAAAATTAAAAGACCACATTCGGCAAATATCTCAGTAATCTGAATTTGATAGTTAAATAAAACCACAATGACGTCACTGAGACGTCTCTTCCTATTTAAAGGCAGTTTTTCCTTCCCACAGTCGCCAAGTGCTTCCTTACATGGAGTCGTTGGCTTTTCTCGCTATCATCGTAGGGTCTTTAACTTACAATATAAAGCACCTTAAGACAACTGTGATTTGGTGCTGCATAACAGACCATTCTCACTCCTGAGGCGTAATATACCGACGATTCGTCACGTCCCAAGATGTTCCATAGGAACGTGCCCGGCGCGAACGGTGACCTTCAGCATTCTTATGCTGCGTGCTGGGTTGTGGATGAAATCCAGTGGAACGACAGTCCCGTGGTAATAGACGTTCCAGCCATGTATTCCAGCCCTAAACATAACCTTATCCCTAACCTTAACCACCACTTTAATGACGTTAGATAGTGTTTTCCAAAGCGATTTAAGTAAAATAAACGTACATGTGTAGATTCATTCCAAACGGTTCTCATGTTTTCCTAATTTTTCCGATCTTGTAATATAGGGACGTGTTGGGTGCCCGGAAGCGTAATATACCAACGATTTGTCACCTAGCGTCAAATGTTACGCTTCGGGAGTGAGAACGTGTTGCGTATCAGTAAAAATGACATTGAAATTGTATTAAAGTGAAGAAGAGCAACCCATAATGTAGCGCCCGAAAAAATTAAAAGACCACACTCGGCAAATATCTCAGTAATCTGAATTTGACAGACTGACTGCTCACAACTCTCGCTATGATCAGATCCCAGATTTGGTTAAGAAAAAGGTTTCTAAGAGGATCATCAAAGGATCATCAAAAAAGAAACTTGAGGTTTGTCAGTCAAATGAGGCATAAAGTAGGTGCTCCGTTTAGTTATTAGACAGAATTAGGTCAACGATAAGCTGATAAAATCCATAGTCATAGAGATTTGGGAATCTTGGAACGAGATGAAACCATCCAACACACAAATGAGTTCTCAAACCACTTCAGGAGCCCTTAGAACACCTCCTTCCAGCGGCTCTTTATGCAGAGCTCGTGGTTCAGACCGGATACGTCTTGGAATTTGTCCAGTCCTTCATTTTGTTCATAGCTATGCACTAAAAATGGTACGTGCCATAAATCACAGAGGATTTTCCAGGTAGGAAATATTAAAATATAAGATGCAAATAACTGTGTTGATATTATTTCTGCATGTATCAGAGCTGGTTCGACATTATATACACATGCAGAACAAATATTTTCAAGTGAAATAACTTCTTCGGTAGTAAGTATAGGTTTGTAATGTGACGATGAAGAGATTAGCCTAGCATGTTTGTTCCAGCACTTACTCCGAAGAGCCCTCTAAGCTCTGTCCCGGCCTTAAATGGGTCCATCCTGCACGCCATACGGATGACATCATGATGTTTGCAGATGAGCCTGTTAAACGGCCTGTGCGTGTGCTGCCCTGATGTCATGTTAGGTGAATATGCAAACCAGAATAGCCCATCCTTTGATGTCCACCCCGGCAACATGTGATTCCTATATTTTCTGCTCAGTTATTTATGACTCGTGGCATGCGGATAAAGAACAGTTAAAAGATCCTTCTGCATTACTGAGCCCTGTGAAAATTGGACGATGAGGGGAACTTAATCCTTCAGGGAGTTTGAGAAGCATGAGTCAGTCAGCATGGAAAATTCACAGTGCGATTTAAAAAATTCGCCCTCGCTTTCAGAGCTTTGACGAAGCACGCTATATGAGGGAGGGGCGTGCCTAACAGATATGATGTCATTAAAGGCTATCGGAGGAGATCGCTTTTCTCTGATTTGGCTCTTCTTCTCCTCTCCACTCGCAGGTTCATTTAAAAGTGTCGGTTCCAGAGGGCATCAAGTTTGTCGGCCATCCCGGAAAGCTTTATCTCACCAGGAAGAAGTGCGTTGCTCCCGGAGAGGCTGCTCCTACAAATATCGTGTTGTCGTTCACTGAGCTGGGATCGGTTAACATCACAGGTATCCACAGAGCTCAGTCAAATTCGTAAAACTCGCTTATTATTTTATTTCTAGTACTACGTTGATAAAGTGGCAGAAATGTTTTATGTTTCAAATATCTTTTTATTAGGAGCAAGTATCATGGTTGTTACAAATTGATAGAACTTATGTCCCTTTTTTTCTCTAAGCTTACAAAACAGACAAATAAACAACATCAAAAGAAAGAAAGGAAAAAAAAAAACACCCACTATGAGCCCCAACCCCCAAGTTTATATTTTCCCAAGGTATGTAAGTAAAGGATGCCAGATTAGTTCAAAGTCTTTTACATTATCATTCATGGTATATCTTATTTTTTCAAGATGAAGAGTATTTGTAAGTTCTGTAAGCCACGTCTTTAATACAGGAGTCTCTTTGCCTTTCCAAAGCTGCAGGATCAGTTTCTTTGCAATAATCAATGCATATGACATAAACCTTTTTTGAGAGTGTTGTAAATTTTGTGTTTCTTTGGCGCTCCCAAAGATAATTACTATCGGATTTGGCTCAATCTTACTCTTAAAAATATTAGACAAGTAGGTAAAAATGTCACACCAAAAACCCCGAAGCCTCGGACAAAGTGCAAAACAATGTAACAGATTTCCATAATGTATCATACATTTTTCACAGAGGGGGGAGCAGTCTGGGTACATTTTGTGAAGTCATTCCCTTGAGTAGTGTAACCTGTGTATGATTTTGTACTGAATTAAACAGTGACGGGAATTAATAAAAGACGTGTTTATGTTGCGTAAGACCTCCTGCCAAAAATCTTCTGATAGGGGGATCCCAAATTCCTTTTCCCGCTCCTCTTTAATTGAGTTGAAGGTATACTCATCTCCTGTATTGAGTTATAGAATAGTGAAATTCTCTGTTCAAACCCCCGTCTATCACTAAGGCATCTATCCAAAAAGTCAGACGGCATGTTTTCAAACTGCGGATTGTTTTAATTAGGAAGCCATAAATATTTTGTTGAGACGTATATTTGAGCCACAGGGCAATTTTTCACTTCTTCCAACTGTGGAGAAGCATCTCTGCAGCAGTGCATGCTCACGGATGGTGATTGTGTTACCAGTGCTATAAAAGCATAGACCTGCCATAAAGTTCCCATTCTCTAGATCAGCCGTTCTTTAGAAAAAAGAATGATGCAGGGTTTTGATGCTAATGTGAATGTTACAAGGTTGATTTGTGCTGACTCATGGAAACGGCCTTATTTGCATTGGCACTTACAAGCAACAGCAAGCTTTCACCAGGACTTTGGTCCACTCAGTGTGATTCCACACAAAAGGGCGAGCCTATGACTGAGGAAAGCTTTGCTGGCCAAGGAGCCGTGTGTGTGATCTGGTCACCCACCCGGGTTACAAATAGTCCCCTCCGGAGCGCATGTGAAAACAAAGCAGGCCAGCAGTGGGGGAGTAACCGGAGCTGCACTGTGACACTCAGTGGCATGTTGATGAGTTTGCAGGTCACTGGCGGTCAATGGGCCCCCCATGGCCCCACTCCTAGTCCACTAGCCCCTTGTGTTTCCTTCTCACTACACACACACAAAGAGACACAATTGGCACAGGGCCACATTTCCAGTGGCCTCCCCAGCAAAAGAACTGGGAATCCTTTTACAGATATGCTTGTCTTGTCTAATGTATTTTGATGTCTGGAAATTTTGCAAAACATATTTATTTGACTGCTGATCATCTCACTAAGAAACTAATTAAGGTAATTAGAAAAAAAAAGTATCCCAAATAGACAGAAGTACAGATGGGAACAGGCTCACTATGACTCATTTCCCTGGCTAAAGAAGAGCAACTGCTCAAGCCGCTGTCTCTGAAGCTGCATATGGTGTCAACAAAAACAAAATCTTAAGCTGACTTTTGTTCTGTGCTGCCTTCACAGCTCGTGCCATTGCCTTTAGTGAACCAGGCTGCTGTTCAGATGGATTCCAGATAGGCAAAATAAGTAATGACATGATCCAAGGCCAGGACTACATCCGTAGGACTGTCCTGGTTGAGGTAAGAAAGCTGAGATTTTCCTTTAATATTTTTTTTTTTTATCCTTTAATCTTTTAATAAGAAAGAGCTACTTTTTTATTGTTTGTTTTGTGTGTTTCTGTAATGTTTTTCTGCATCTTTTCTCTTGCTGCCACCCTGTTTACAGCCAGAAGGCCTGCCCAGAGAATACACCTACAGTGTTTTCTTCTGTCCAAATGGTCAGTGTAAATCATTTTTAATTGATATAGCATAATGAGAATACGTTTAAGTTTATTTTGCATTTCATTTCTCAGAGAGGATTCATATTTCTACCCCCAACAAATATGAGTATCAGTATGTGAAAAAGCCAAGCAGGATGAACCAGTTCCAGGTGGCGGTAAAGACACACAACGATGCCCATTTTGCCCTCTCTGCCAGTCCCCACGACAGCGCAGAGATGCTGGAGATCGTACTCGGGGGCAGGCAGAACACTCGTTCCTGGATTTCCGCTGGCAAAATGGGCGAGCCTCTTGTCAGCGTCCCTACGCCAGGGATCCTGTCTTGGGATGAGTTCCGCAGCTTTTGGATCAGTTGGAAGGGAGGCGTGGTACAGGTAAGAAGAGAAAGGAATCGTAGATGTAACACTTCCAAATGTACGGCGTATTTGCTTCGAGGTTGCGCTCGGATGCTCTGACACAAAAAGAAGTGCGGCAGGCCATGGGGTCTGTGTGTTAGGAGAGCTGGCGCCGTTTTTACTGGTGTGCCTCTGGGTGAACTCACACTTAACAGGGGACACTGAGGGCAGTCGATGATCCATGGCCAAGGACTTGCATGGCAGTGAATGGCTGGCACACCACTTCCCGGCTCCGGCCACAGCATTAATTAGACTTGCACCATTCACCAAAGGCAGTAATTAAAAAGCCGCATATTACTTCCCAAAGTACTTTGGGAATACGTTTATTTTCTTCAACACCAATAGCGTTGGGAAATGGATGAGTTTCATGGTCTTATGGTGTAATGTGATTATGAAATTAAACTTTTGTACCGGAGAGCAAGTGTGCTCTGCATGGGTCTGTGTGAGTGTTTGTTTTTGGGATTATCTGTGGGAGGTGCATGAATCACAATGGCATCACCAACAGCTGGAAGAAGGACCAGCTGGAAAGGAACCGTACCAGTAGGTTCACAAACCCTCTCCCATAAAAATTTAAATCTTTAACACTGTTAGCATGTTCATATGGATTTTTTTTATATATATGCTATAAGAGAAGTCAAAGCCATGGCTAAGAATTTTCACTTTGTACCTCTATATGTACCGGTGACAGTCTTAAAAACACGGATTCAAACAGCCAGCGTGTCTATGAAGATACCAATATTTGGTAGTTGGTATCCTACTCTAAGCCCAACGCAGAGTATTTTGCTAAGACAATGGGACAATGAGAGCAAATTGAAATAGCATTAGGTTAACTTCTAGCTTTATTAAACTTGCATGCAGTGTGTTTGCGCTATTGCTTGTGGGAAAAGAGAGGGGGGGTTTCTTTTCTACTTCCTGTATCCATTTTCTAAAAACTTCCCTGATGTTTTGGCTGGTTGGTTGGTGGTTAACCAAGACCAGGAGGGCACCTGGTTTGTAACACACTAGTGGAAATCTCTTATTTTATTCAGTTTGAATGGGTACCATCCAGGCGGTGCCCACTGTGGATTTGGGACCTTTTCCATCTCCTGATCGTCTGGATGGATGTTGTGTCTTACTTTAAGTAGCAAGAGAACCCAGTCATGAGTTATGAGGCTGCAGATGCAGTCAAACAATAAAGGGGTGAAGAGGGAACTGAGTTCTTGGAGCAGAGATAGCTGTCAGCTATCTTGGGTCTAATCTGTGCCAATGTTTTTGTTGGTATCGTCTATTATGGGGCGAAAATAATGAAACGTTTCAAGCAAATGCAGAATAATAATTACAAATAATTATTCCTGCGTTCCTTCCAGGTGGGCCATGGTTTACATCCAACCAATGAATCGGTCATCCTGCGATGGGCAGGCCAATTCACAGGACAGGTTTGACACTTTTATGACATCTTTGTTCCAACTCCAGGAAATTTCTTTAGAGATCATTTCTGTAAAAATACTCTTTTTTCCCATCCAGGTGCGGCACATAGGCTTTTCTACAGGCTGGGGCTCAGTAGGGGAGTTCAAGATTTGGAGGAAGGAGGACTCTGATGACAACCACAATGAGGCTTTCACACTTGGAGTCCCACAAAACATGGTGCCTGGATCAGAAAGAGCTGCTGCATTTATGATTGGTAAACTGTTTTCTGGTTGGATGCTTATACATTCCATATACTATTATTGCTTCCACCATACTGTCATTTACATCTGAAAAAAAACCTATTTTAGATCATGCAATCCTCAAGTGAATGGAACTAATATCCTGCACATTTTGCAGTGTCAGTAAGTGAAGTGTGTTTGTGTATCTTGCTCTAATATCAGGTGATGTTATGGGGCCAACTTTACATAACCTGGACAAGCTCTTGAGGCTACCCTTTGGGTGTGGTGAGCAGAACATGATCCACTTTGCCCCCAATGTCTTTGTTTTGAAGTATCTGCAGAAGACCAGGCAGCTCAGCCCTGAGGTTGAAAATGAAGCAACTGACTACTTACTTCAAGGTAAAGAAACTGAATCCTAACAAATCGCTTCCTTGGATCAGATATTGAGTATTTTCTTTTCCTCATAGGTTAAATATGACCTCCTCGCTAAGACAAGCTCTGATGGTCTCTTTAGAATTATTTGTTCAAGTCCAAATGTGCTTGAGCTGTCATCAGAGTATTTAAGATAAATAATATATTAACAAGATGCTGAGTTAACTCAGTAACACCAATGTGGTGATTCTTAAACATATGGATTACTTTCAGTACCACAGATTCTGCCATTCGTGCCCTCCCAAATACCCACCGATGTAAACCCAGTTAGAGACCAGCACATTAAACACAGGAACAAGGAAGTTATTTAAGTTCTTCAAGAGTGTGTCATGAATCTCAACAAGTCAAATCCTTTCTGGCATGAAGCTGCGCAAAGTGGCGTCATGCTCAAAGAAAGGAATGATTTCGAACAGTTTGCTGTTTTCTTCAAGTTATGCACCATAATTGGGCTGTCTGCAATCAACAAGAATATAGTTTACCTTGAATAACGGAGTTCATTTATCAGCCTTGGACTGGCTGGGATTCAAAACTTTGAATCGTAACCTGAAACATAAAGGTTTATTCAGAGTTATCAAGATTAGTCTTTGTCCCTCACAAAGATATAAAAGGAAAACTTCAACTTTAATAAATGTCAATAGGCTTTGTTATTGTGCCACACAAGGACAGGTAAATTCAAGAGTTTGCCTTTGACACTAGGGCTGACCCTAAAACAAAGTGGAAATTCAGCTACCGAGTGTCTACTGTCTTAGGTACAGCAACAAATGTTTGAATATTGGTAAATGATTATATTGTGGGCTATTTTTCTTGTTCGTTTGTGTTTTTTAAGACCTGAAAACTATGCTGGATTCACCCTCTTGCAGGCAAGCACCAGAATATCTTTGCACAGTTTGCTTCATTGCATAGTTGCAAGTGAAACCACTCAACTGCATATGTAAGAACATCGGGAGCATGTCCGAGCAAACGTTCTGTTTTCCTTCATTTATTTAGTCGCAGCGCACTATGCACCACAGAGCTGGGTGAAGAATCAGAAATCAATGCCAAAAGAGAATTTCAGGGATCCACAAATGTTATATTTTTGAAATGTATTTGAATTTTTTGGCTACCTTTTAATATACCATGTTTAGTTTCACCGCGTTGATTCTGGGCTGCCTGATCTTCCAAGCTCACACGGGCTCGTTAACATGGTGGTGCTTCTCCTGCACATTACTTTTATTCTGTGCACATTTCTGCAGCGGTGGATAAAAACTAAAAAAAATACATCCACCTCGAGATTTATCAGCAAACCTGAAAAAGATGTACGTAATTTCTGCGTGTTCTTAGGAACCAACCTTTCTTACAGTATTCTCTTCTCATCCAGGCTACCAGAGACAGCTGACCTACAAGCGGCGGGATGGATCATACAGTGCTTTCGGAGAGAGGGATTCCTCTGGCAGCATGTGGTGAGTAGCTGTAGGTGTAGTTGCTGAAATGTGCACAACACATACCATCTAAGCTATGCTCGGCTGTAGCCACATTCTTCAGCTTTCAGTGGGACATGGGTTGCCGGCCAAAGCAGTAAAGTTTTTATCAAAACCTTCGTACGCTGTGCTCATATTAATCTATTCCTGTTGGTATGTTTAAATCTCTGAGTTTTTCCCTTTCGAGTGTTTATTGCATGTTTACACTGCCTGGAGGCAGGCAGGCAGACAACCATGTTAATATTTATAAAACTCGATTCGGTTGTCTCAATGGGGAGCTCCACTGCTTGTATTTCGAGGCCCACGCAGAATGTACATACCTCTGGTTGATTTATGAACTGAGGTGGGTATTGTGATATTTAGTAGAGCTAACACCGTGAAACAGCAGGTTACATAAATGACAGAGAATAATAAACAAACTGCATAATTGGATCCCTGAGGTAGGCAAAGTTGTCAAGATTTATTTGCAATTAATCAGGGTTCATATCCGTAGCACTGAGTGGACCCATGCTGCTTTGGCCCCGCAAACAAGCTCTTAATGCCACTATTGGAGACAGTGTTATAAGTTGTCTGGAGCCACTTTACCAAAAAGGTTTTACCTTTTTTTTGACATGGTCTAGAAAATAGAAATGGTGCATGTCTCCTTATGACTCACTACCTGGGTGTAATTGGTAACATTAAACCGCTGCTGAAAGCTTGAACTCTTCCCCTGATGACTGTGAGAGGATATGAGGATGTAACCAGCAGCGGTTTGGAGTTTTCCTTGGCACCCGGGGTAACAAGTGTGGGCTGTGGGCACAACACAGATGGTGAACATTCAGTAAAACTGCATCAGACACTTTATGAATCCATCAACAACATGTTTGCATCCAAAACAAGCGCAGCTTTTGCTTCAGACTCCGGGTTCACGAGCAGAGCACGGCTTTACTGCCTGCTTAAAAGCAGCTGTAATGCAGTGTTAATGTATCCCAGGATGTGGAAATGTATCAGTATGGAAATTGACAGGTTTTAATGAAAAAGGTGTGTAGCGCTAATTATCTCTGATGTCAAGGCTGTTAACAGTTCACAAACTGGGCTGAGCGTTCGCTGACTTGATGTTGTGCAAAAGTAGAGAAACGCTGGCAAAGAAAGAAATTATGAGATGTGTTTCTGACCCTTTGCCTCTTTCATTCTTATGGTGATAAGAATTAAAAGAGCAATATTTTGCAAATACAAAAATATAGAGATAGAAGAAGCAAATGATGACTTCACCCATTCATTCGCACTGGAGCTGAGTTTAAGCTGAGTGCAGGGCTGTCAAAAATAAAGCCCGGGGACCAGAATCAGCTCGGTAAAGACTCCAATCCGGCCCACTTGACAGCTTTGGAAAATGTAAAGTAGGGTCTAAATTTCCAACTTTTATCTTAACTTTTAGAATTTTTTTTTCTAATGATAAAGACATTCCCATGGCCATTCTTACTACACTGAAGTAATTAAGTAATAGTTAGCAATTAAAGGACCGAAAAGTTCTCCTGTAGAAATTTCAGTTTTTTACAGTGTCCACAGTTAAAACAATAAATAGGGCATTCCTTAGAATAAACAGACATCTGGGCAATGAGAAGACACATCTTTTTCTGTAATTTTACACATTTCCTTTTTCCAATTCTTACCTCAAAGATGGTGCTGACAGATATTTTTCATTTACTTCAAGCAGAATTTCTTTATCATACAGAAAAACTGAGACATACAATTGAATTTGCACTTCTTTTTCTTATATTAAGATGTCTCCAAGATTAAATGTGCATTTTAACCTCTATACACTGACAGAAAGGAGAGTTTCACTGATCCGACCCACATCAAAGTGATTTGTATGCAGCCCACAATGTAAAATGACTTCGACGTCCCTGGCCTAGAGATTCGCTTTATGGTCCACACCATCTCTTCTGGTTCGAGCCAGGATCTTCCAAATATGGGAAGGGAGCTAGAGCAGACGAGTGACACTTGAGCCTGACTGGGGTGCATAGCTAATGTGTACACATTGTACTTAATGCCAAAATTGCCTTGTCAGTCTCTCTAGACCAGGCATGTCTTTTAAGCCGACCACGCCCCTAAAAATACCTCCTTTCAGGCCTGATATTTGCTTCATATTGGAATTAATTTCAAGATGATCACCAGCACACTGAATCGTATGAAGTGGATTTAGCGAATGACATCACACGGACTTGTGGAACCAATTTACAGACTCACTATTTAATGAGAGAGGTTGACTCATTTTCATTTGGGGTCTATTGAAGGCAGAGATTCCTGTTTTGTTTTGTTTTTTTAAGCCAGCACCTGGTGATATTGTACTTTAAAGTACTTCTGGATTGTCTTCAATTTAAGATGTGAAGCCCGTTTACTGACAACATCAGTTTCCCCTCACTTAATCCCTAATGTGACCTTTACCCCTAAAAGTAATTGAAGCCTTGAACTTTATTTCAAACTAGAGGTATGAATTCACTATTTGGATACAATTACAAGATTTTTACATTCCCCCTGCACAATATTTTTAATATTCCAGGCAGACAGTAAATAAAACTTCAGAGTGAAGCCTGTCTTGCAAACTGCAATAAGCCTTCAAATTGTCTTGTATTCTTTCATTTTAGCTAAAAGAATAAAGCAAAGTTGTAGTAAATCAAAATATGCTTTAAAAACTTGTTGCTTTTTCCTTATATAATTATCCTTAATAATAGGGTTTAGTTCTTGGCTCTACATGTTGAGACCGGCATGTCATTTGTGTCTCGACCCAAAGATTGATCTGACAGCATTAGCAGGGTTACAGGCTGAATACCTGAGATTAAAAGAACTGATACACACTGCTGTATTAACTTAATATGTTTCCGTTCCTGTGCCAAACCTGTATGTCAGTGTTTGTGTTGTCGCTTTCCTTCTATTTGCAGATGTGTTGTAAAATATGTTTTAAAGTAAAGCCATTTACTGTGTTAACTATATGCAGTGTTGGGGAGTAACGGAATACATGTACCGCCGTTACGTATTTAAAATACAAAATATGAGTAACTGTATTCCGTTACAGTTACCGTTTAAAAAGGTGGTATTTAGAATACAGTTACTTTGTTGAAATAAATGGATTACACGGCGGTACTTCCCTGTTTCATATTGTGGCGGGTCAGGACTGTTTGGGTTTTGTTTGACAGCTACGTTCTGTTGTTCCAGGCGGCAGCGTTACGGTTGCCATGGTTACAGGGTGACGCTCTCTCTCTGCGTGTTTCCTGGGTGAGAGAGGCCTTTTTGTTGTTGTTGTGCTAAGCTAATAAGCAGAATGCTACAGGTATAGCTCTAAAGAATGTAGCATCATAGGCAGTGTAGTCCGTGCTGCAGGGAGAATGGACTGCCATACCCGTTATGTGTCTGTGAGCGAGGGAGGGAGAAAAAGGAAAAGTACGAGCTGTCATGAGCAAAAACGGGAGCTGGAAGCATGTAAATATAATAATAACCACTGCAGCCAAGAAGAGAGCCTGACGAGCCCAGTTGTAAGTAAGCTATTAAGACTCGACTGTACACCGTGTTCGTGTTTTCCTCCAAAAACAATAAGTTCTGTTGGAGCAGCCGTTCAACGCCTCTCTCTGTCTCTCGCTAGCAAAGTTGACCCAGACAACAAAGTAAAGCTAGTTTTCGGCTACGAGCCTGACGTATTAGCCAGAGGTCCCTTTACTACGGTTCAGAGCCGCGGACCTTCAGTAACAGTAATAAATCACATGTAGTTGTAAACAGCATGATAATATATTAAGTAATCCAAAGTATTCAGAATACGTTACTCTCATTGAGTAACGTAACAGAATACGTTACAGAATACATTTTGGGGCATGTATTCTGTAATGGAATACATTTTAAAAGTAACCTTCCCAACACTGACTATATGATATATATATATATAGTGAATCCAGGCTCCTTACAGTAACGATAAGCACTTTCTCTGAATCCACCTCGTAAAAATTCTCCTTAAAGCTTATCAACCTCAGCTTTATCATGGAGCACACCCATGCATTGATCAGAAAAGTCCTTTAGCTCTGACGGGGCTGGATAAGTGTAGCTCATAGAGAGGATTTGGATGTGTGGAGTCAGAAAACAGGAGAAACAATAAGTGAAGGCGAGAGTCGTGAGACGGTGACCTTAGTCGTGGGGTGAGTGGTGGAAGTGAGCTTGTCTACTGCTTCCTTCCTTCTCCAAGCTAAATCATATTTACATTTTCCAGTACCTTTCCCCGAAGCCTAACATTTAAAGTCAGTGACACAATATCACTTAACATTATAAAAATTCCAGCGGACTTGTGGCTTCAGCCCTAGTTTTGTCTCTGGGGAGGAATAATCCAGGTTCCAACCACGGAAGATTTAATGTTTTTGGTTTATGAGTGCAAAGATCTTTTTTTCCAGTTCATCCCCTCTGGTGCTCTTTTCTCGGAGTGTGATCTCACTTACAAGCTGCGTTGAGAAACTAGAGTGTGACCTGTTTGTTTATTCCGTTATTTCTCTCTTGTGTTTCTTTGTCTTTGTTGTAAACAGCTTACCTCATCCTGTGAGTCTCTTTTGGTAAGGGGGTGCTGTAATGGAATGTCTTGTTGTCACTGAGCGGTTGTTGGCCAGAGACCGCTGCTTTCTACCAGTACCGGGAGGTCTGTTGTTTATGGATGCGTGTATGTTTATTAGCTCAGCCGTGTCCCCCAGGGCTGACCTTAGCCTTTCTCCATTTCTCCCCTGGTTCTTCTCCACTGTGGCCCACTAAAGCCACAGCTCATAAACTCTCAGTTGCACTCCCAGGCCAACTGGATTCGCAACCTTCGTCCCTGATATTCATGTTTGTGTAAGTTTCGGAATGCTTTCGGGGAATCTTCGAATCACAACCAGAAACATATTCGATTGGCCCGTGCGCAATTTCACATTCCCAAGAGCACAGCTGCCGCATCCTGTAGCACTGATCAAACCCTGCCGCACCCATCTGCTCCCCTCCTTGCTTCCTTGCTTTTTTCCATTTCATCAGCTCCATCTATACATACCAGTCCTCTTGGAAAACAACATCCCAACATTTATGGACGTCTCTATCAGCCCCTCTTCCCATTTGTTGACAGATAGAAAGAGTGTGGAAAAACGTCTCAGTCCACTGAAATAGTGATTCCATATGTTGTCAGAGATCTTTGATATCTTTTCCTTTCCCTTTTTCTCTCACCTCTATCTGTCCTTCCTCTAAGGTTGACAGCATTTGTGCTGAAGTCCTTTGCCGAGTCTCAAGGATTCATCTACATCGACCCCGATGAGCTTCATGCAGCCAAGTCTTGGCTCATCAAGCATCAGGGAGATGACGGCTCCTTCCCCGCTATGGGACGCATCCTCAACAAAGACCTGCAGGTAGGGCTGTGTCTACATAGATGTGAGGTGACAGATGTTTAATTTTCTGTGCTTGCAAAGCAGGAACGGGTGTAAGAAGTAGATTGGATAGACAAGATGGATAATGGCATTGATTGAGAGGGCAATAATCACATAAATTGACAGCATGAACCTGGTGCCAGACTTTTTAGCTAAAGGATTTCTGGACCGATGAATACATGTAAAGTTTAACAATATTTATACTGCGGAGAAATGAGAGCCGAGATGTTATTAAGTGAAAACATGTCTGGTTTTGACCACAGGGAGGAATCCATGGGAAGATTTCACTTACAGCTTATGTGGTAGCAGCTCTGTTGGAGACAGGGATTACCACGGAGGTAAGCAGGCCAGCAGCACTATTTATTCCTCTCGCTTCACAGTTGCTCCTCAGGGGCAAACAAACTAGCGTTGAATTAGGCAGGCCTAAACAAGCCCACTAAAACATGCTAAAGTTTCTCATTTTGACTAATACGTCACGTAAAATCAACGCAGTGGTGTAAAATTTGATTCACGGTTTCATCCAGTCTCAAAGTGAGGTGCTTTATTTAATAAAACATACCTGCCCTATACTCCTAAAGTCCTTCCTCGCAGCCTGGGTCGTGTGTGGACGTATCGCTGCATTCCTCATAGTTGTGAAGATGGATGTGTTGGCAGTCCGCCTACTCAAATTTGTTATGCCCCAGTGCTGCTAATGTACCGTCTTATCACGTTTAGGACTACTTCAAAAGTTTCAGGCTGATGCGCAGAGACATTTGATTCCCATGAAAGACACCTCTGTTGCATTGCTCTCTTTCTGCCATCTGTTTTTTCCCTTTGTCCCTCCGCTTTGCTCTCTTTTTTTCCCACCTTGCTTTTTCTTTATTCTCCTACTAGTAGCCGCCCTCGATAAATAAACATTAGTGTTCACTAAAAGAAATGGAAAAGTTAGGAAAAGATGATCGTCCTCAGCGTGTGCTGGAAATCCCTTAAACACGAAAGCCTCCAAACCTCAGATTGTTTTTGTCTTTGCTCACCAATCGTCCAGATAGTTGACTCTTTATTTAGCATTTCCTCCGCCTGGCTCCTCTCCACCCATCTGTCTTCCCCCCTTCCTCTCCTATCTCTCCCAGAAGGTTTCTTCTGAGAATCTGCGCTTTTACAACTGATAAAAACCAAAAAGGTATCCTTCACTTCAAAGCAGTACACACACCCCCACCCCCACCTCCTTCAATTTCACTTAATTAAAAGATGACTGCTGCAATTACAGTGAGTGGCTCTGGAGACCTATCATCGCATGGATGAGAGGGGAGGTCACGTCTGCATGAGATGAAAGTCACTCTCAACTTTTTAATGGCTAAAATGAGTGTTTATTCAATAACTACTGTCGTGTTTTTGGACAGAGCAGCCTCTTAAAATAATTAGGTTGGTGATGATTTTGTGTGCGTGTGTTTGCATTGGGGATTAAAAGTGTAGCAGTAGTTACAATAACTAAAAGCTATATCTGATGATCCTGGGATATAGATTTGCACAAACAGACCAAATCACTGTAACCCACTCTGTTATTTGCAATGTAAACTATAGAGATTTTGTCGCAATGTTAACAGCGCATTAAATGTGAAATATATCACACGTTCATCTGTGTTTGCCCTGTGGTCTTTCTTGTCTGGTCCAGGAAGAGAAAGTGGCAGTGGCTAAAGCCAAGGACTTTCTGGAAGGGAACACATACACTGCTGATGATCCTTACACTACCGCTCTGTCTGCGTATGCCTTGGCGCTGCTACGCAGTCCTTATTCCCCGCTGGCCTTGCGACGCCTCAACCACATGGCTATCACACAAGGTACCACTATGAGCAATACTGTTAGTAGTAGTATTTTAAGTCAGAACTTAACCAGGAAAATTGAATCAAGTATTTTTTTTGTAACCACGACAATATTGCACGTTAAAATGTAGAGATTTAGATCTTCTTTGGTCAAATCTTTGCAGCAAAACAAAAGTATTACTGGTTTATATTTACAGCTATATATAGCTATATAACTATAGGAGAGCAGCTACTTTAAAACCAGCTGCTGCAGTATTCAGCAGCAGTTCGCTCCACCCCTCCCTTTCCCCTTGTCTTTCTTATCTTATTGTTGATTTCCTTTGGCCATTTCCTTGTCTTCCTCTTGCCTGAAACGTTCTGCAAGTTTGGCAGATTTAACAACGTTGCAGGCGTCAGGGGGAGTGGGGCTCTTCCTTGATAGCAATCATTTTATTCCCCAGGTACAGTAAAGGCATAGGGTGGGGTAGCAAAAGGATAATCAGGATAATGATCCATGAAATATCTAGCATAGTTAGCGAGCCCACAGTGAGCTAATGTGTTGAATTTTGCTTGTTTCACTTTGTCTTTGGGCGTTTGGGTGTGGATGTTTTCTTTTAGTTTTTATCAAAGGAGATCGATGGAAGGAGCGGTGAGTCGTTACCCCTGCCTGTCTGTTTCACCTGGTTTGTCTTTATAGATGGACTAACCCACTGGAGTTTAACTGGGAGCACGATGACAGATGAAGACACTTTCATGGGGTTCAGTGATGGCCTCGCTCAGTCAGGTATATTGTACATTTACAGAATAGCTCCTGCCTGTGTAATAAAAAAGAGAGCATATAACCCCCGTGCTGGCCTCTCTGCACTGGCTGCCTGTGTCTATTAGAGTTAATTTTAAAATTCTTATGTTTGTTTTTAAATGCCTTCACAGTCTTGCCCCGCCTTACCTCTCTGAGCTTCTTCATCTCCACACACCCTGTCGGTCTCTCAGGTCAGCTGACCAGCTGCTCCTGGAGGTACCGAGATCCAGGAGGAAGCTCAGAGGGGACGGGGCCTCCTCTATTGTGGCTCCAAAATTATGGAATAATTTGCCCATGCACGTTAGAGAGGCCCCTTCACTGTCCACTTTTAAATCACGTTTTAAAACCCACTTTTATTCCTTGGCTTTTAACCTCAGCGAGACTTAGTTTCTCTTTTAATTGAAGTAGTTATTTAATTAATGATTTCACTCTTCTTTTATTTGGTTTTTACTTATATCTCATGTAATTTTATTTTACAGTTCCAATGTACAGCACTTTGTGTCAGCTGTGGTTGTTTTAAAGTGCTTTATAAATAAAGTTGATGATGATGATGATAATATAATGCAAAGGAGGTGACAGAACAGTACTATACACTAGCTTTGAATTAGCCGCAACTTTCCTTCTTATTGTTAACACCAGCAATATAGCACTGATTGAGTTTTTTAATAAAGCTAAGAGTCAAAATGCTGCCCTTCAAAATCAGTTTTTATTTGTAGTGGTATCAGCAGAAGTGGAGATGACCGCGTATGGTCTTTTGACCTACACGCTGCTGGGGGATGTGGCGTCTGCCCTACCCGTCGTCAAATGGCTCTCCCAGCAAAGGAATGCCTTGGGTGGCTTCTCCTCCACACAGGTACCTCTGTTTTTGTTGTAGATTAAATTAACTATAAGTAATAAATGACAGCAAACTGTATTTCAGTGTTATGGACAGTTACTACTAAAGTATAAATTGTTAACTTGGTGCTTCTTGAAAACCCCCTGTGCCAGGACACATGTGTGGCTCTGCATGCTTTGTCGGAGTATGCCATCCTGTCTTATGTCGGAGGGGTAAACCTCACTATCTCACTGGCCTCCACCAACCTTGACTTCCAGGAGACCTTTGAACTCAATAGGGACAACAAGAAGCTCCTCCAGAGTGCCAAGGTAACCTGAATACATGGTCTAGTTTAATGTCAAGGCTGTTCAGCGGTTTTGCACACAGGTCATAAAGGAAAATGAAGACGTTGTCCTTATGCACATGTAACACACAGCAGGATATACACACATCTAGTTTAGGCTAGCGTGGTCACACACACAACACCTACTCGGTCGCTGTGAATCCTTCTGACAATAAACAAGTTATCCTCATGTGGGAGCAACAAAGGACGAACTCTGCAATATCTAATGTCTTGAAAAGTCTGGAACAGCAGTGCGGTGTGTGAAGATGCCCTAATTTGACAGCGCTTTATCAAAATGAAATCCCTTAATCATGACCAGTACTTGAGGTGGTAAATCCTCCCTAAGAGAACCCAGTGCACTTTAATGCAGTTTAGGAGCTGTGATTGATGAGCAGTTATGTACCAGAGCTGGTATTAAACATTAATCCCCGTTTCCGTGTTCAACTGTGCAGTAGCCAGGACCTTTTGATACTGCCAAACCATACCAGGCTTAACTGGGCCGGATTTCCCGAAAGCACCTTGTTGGTCTGTTGATTTAATAACTGGATTTATTACAAACCTGACAGCTTAGGCATGAACTACCTTGGCCAGAGCACTGTGGTGTCAGGTCAGCACTACTCTGTGTGTGTGTGTGTGTGTGTGTGTGTGTGTGTGTGTGTGTGTGTGTGTGTGTGTGTGTGTGTGAGAGAGAGAGAGAAAGCGCTCCATCAGCCAGCTGGAGTGGTTCAGGTGAGAGTTCAGTAGGTTCTCTCTGCCAGGCATATTCCTCCACTGTGATTAGTAGTGTCATCTTAATTGGGGCAATTAAGGCCTGCTGGTTAGTAGCCAGGGAACCACAAGTGGCAGTGTAGCAGCCTACAGCATTCATTCACTTGATAAATGACTCATTCACCTCTCCCTGCCCCCCCTGACTCTCTTTGTTTCTCCTCTCTCTCCCATTTTTTCAGATCCCCAGTATCCCCACAGGCCTTTTCGTCAGCGCTAAAGGAGAAGGCTGCTGTCTCATGCAGGTACCGTGCTACTACAGACACAGGCTCACACAAACACACATTTGCATTCTTGAAAATTGCCCAAAATTGAACTTTAATGCAATGCTTATTTCAGTGACTCACAGCAACACTCTGCCAGTAGGGGAGAGGCTCCACAACGCCTCAAATTCCAACATGAAATTTGAAATGATCTGGCATAATTTGGCCAGTTGTTTTGGGGTGTGTTGATCCCTGTTGTCTCTCCCTGCCTTGTCACAGACAAACAAAAGCCCCTTTTCTAAACAGAAAGAGTTATTTTTCTTTGTAGATGATGACCGTGCCTCTCTTCTTATCACTCATACTCAAACATGTGTCTGCTTTAAAACTAAACAAGTTGTAAATGAAAAAGCATGTGCGATCAAAGATGTTTACAGTCCCATTTTCCAAATCCTGTATTTGAAATCTGACTTGATTTGAATGAGGCACTAGAGGATGTGGTGGTCGGCTTCCAGCTCTCTCCCCTCTGCACGGTTCCCACACACAAACATGTTTTTTTTCTTCACACCTCTCTCCCTCTCTGCTTTCCCCATATCCACACCTCTCCGTGAGTCAACACACCTCTCTGTCAGCCCCTGGGGCCAGCAGCACCTGGGCTCTAATGAAATACTTGAGCGGTCCTGCCTGTGTATGTGTTTGTAGGCATGCAATGAGTATATGCAGTTGCCTCAGGAATATCATTTAGCAGCTCTGCTAGGGTCTCGGGTAACACTGAATGATTTATCAGAAATGTGGACAGTTCTGTTGAGAATAATCTTCTGTGAAATTAAAACGAGCGTCAAAGCAGTGAGTTGTCCGCAGGCTAAAATACAAGCTGCTGAATGCATTTCTGTTGTCCACAGAATATGATTTGCAGTTTACACTTTAAAGACCTTTTCTGCTTTCTCTTTTTGATGTTAGAGGTTATAAAAGAAGGCGTCAAATTTTTAAACATTTTGTTACTTTTCTTTATTTTACTGACCGTGTTGGTATTTTTTTTTAAAAAGTAAAACTTCCATCCAAAAAGTGAAATAATTTGGTTGAAAACAAAAGGCTTCACCTCTGTAAGATCAAAGTTAATAAAGAGGAAATAATCAGATTTCACTTTTTTACAATAAACTTGAAATACGACAAGGACTACTAATCAAGATTTAATATCCGGATCACAAAGGAGCATTTGAAGTCTACAAGACCAACAGGCCACAGTCATACTACTGGCTTTATGAGACAGAACTGTTCTTAGGCATCAACGTTTTTCAGTTAGTGTAACCGGTGTGATTCTGCGTTGTGTCTGATAAAAAAGGTAAAAGAAAGAAAGGCCTCCAAGTAAATAATTTGCCCACTCCAGCTCCTACGACCAAAAACAAACAGTGGAAGAGGGTTAGCTCAACCCACCACAACTTCCAAGCTAGCAAGAAGTATATATTCATGCTAGCATTTATGGCGCCTAAAACCCATTTATGATACATACATACTACACACTTGTAACATCTAACAAAAAACAGGCTTAATAATGACAATAATTGAACTAAAATCACAATCAGAAACATCCAGGTGGCTAAATATGCATTATATGAGCGTTTTACAGTGTTGGGAAGAAATGACACCCACCTCTCCCACAGGGGAATTGTAGAAAAGGGGAGAGGCAAATGGGGTACACTGTATTTATAGGGTTGCACCAAAGAAGAAGAAGAAAAGAATGAGGAGGGGCTCTAACTGATAATGAACATAACTACAGGCTTGGAGGTCCTAAAAGTCAGGTATAAAAGGAACGGTTTGGGGGTTTAGAACACATTTTGTGTAATTATAACACTGTGATTTATGACCCTGTTACATTAGCATAAGGCACCTCGAGGAATAATAATATTACTATTTGCATTTATCATTAAACCAGTGGTATGGAAAAAGTGGTTGTTAGATTCAACCTGAGGGAAGAGTGAATGTCGATAACAGCTTTAATGGCTGTCCATTAAGCAACATAATGATACAGGGGAAAGTCGGGGAAATACTAAAGTCAGCAGGCTTCATCAAATATGTGAGCTTTTACCATAATTTGGAAAATAGTTGCAAAATGATGGAAAAATGCAGTCATGGTAAAAATAAAGTACACTCACTTTCACTTCTAAGAGCTTACGCAACAGGACATAACGACATTCTGTTCCTTGGAAGGTCTTAAAATTGCATAAACACAACCTCAGATGAACAACAAAACATGATGTATTACATCCGTTATTATTTAATCAAAAGCCAAAATAAAGAAGCAGTATGTGAAAAATGAAGTACACTTTTACTCCTTCCACGGGAATTAAGAAGGCGCTGCTAATCAGATGCAGTTGAGTACTTGATCATCAGCAAGTGTGACCATGTTTGTAAAAGCAGAAGTTTTGGCAGTTTGGAGGTCTGGAGCATTCAGGTGTGTTCACACAATGCCAAGAAGAAAAGTCATCAACAGTGATCTTGGAGAAGTAATTGTAGCTCCCCATCAATCTGGAAAGGGTTAGAAAACCATTTCCAAACAATCTTAAGTCCATTATTCTCCAGTGAGACATATAATTCATGAGTGGAAAACATTTTAAACAATCTTCCCAGGAGTGAACATCCCAGCAAATTTGCTCCAAGATCTGACTATTCATTTCTCAGGGAAACAGTCCAAAAGTTGAGAGGTACATCTCAGACTCAATAGACCTCAGCTAGCATGTAAATGTTAAAGTTCATCGCAGTACAGTTAGAAAAGGACTACCGTATTTTTCGGACCATAAGGCGCACTGGATTATAGGGTGCATTAAGCCAAACAAAACAGTCAGATAAGTCAAACTTTACTCAACTCCTTCTTGCTTCCTCCACTTCTGTACCATTGATTCATTAATGTTGAATTCTTTGGCAGCTCATCTATTCTCATGTTACTGCAGTATATTAATGACTAACCTCGTACTGTTGATGGATTATCTCAGTTGTTTTCCTGACTGATTGGTCCATTTACAACATCCTGCCATGCGATTGCATTTGTCCCTAACCATTGGGAACCCTCACGCTAACTTTTATCGAGTGGTAAAAAGTTAGCGTTCATCCTCCAGCTTCACTGTGTTTGTGTTATGCTAACATAGCTGTGTCGCTAGTGATCACGTAGCACAACATTATATACTAGCTAGTCCAACTTCAGTAACCCTACAAAAGTGCTGTTTAGTTTTCTGTCTTGATTTATGTTGGAAGTGATAGCAGAGCTGTACCTTTTAATTTTTTCAGAAATCTCTCAGTCAGAACATGCTATATCGTGTTTAGGTGGAAACTAGCGAGCTAACTTATGCTAACTCTAACGCCATTAAATTTAATAAATTCTGTTTTCATGGATGCCTGGATGTTAAACTTAATTGTTACACCTGGTAAAGCAGCAACACTGATCATTTTATTAAAGATGAAAGAATTTAGACAGTTTTTAACTCTCAGGGATGCCGCAGTGTTCGTGTGACTTTGGGACCTGAAGCGGAGTTTGGACCCAGATGACTCTGCGAGGCTCCTGACTACGTTAGCCGTATTGCTCCGACAATCCATCAACTGGTGCGGCTTCCTAGCTTACCAAAGTCGTACTAAAACATATGTTTTGAGCACCATGTACAACATAAAGTTGGTTCGAGGTCAGTAAGCAGAACCAGAAGTCATACATAAGGCGCACTGGATTATAAGGCACACTGTGGATTTTTTGAGAAAATTAAAGGATTTTAAGTGCGCCTTATAGTCCAAAAAATACGGTAAACAAGTGTGGCCTATTTGGAAGGGTTGCCAGGAGAAAGTCTTTTCTCTCTAAAAAAGCATGGCAGTACAGCTTACATGTATGTTTGCAAAATTCACCCAACGTCTGGAACAATGTCCTTCGGATGAAATGATACCAAAATGGAGATGTTTGACCCTCATGTACAGCACCATGTTTGAAGAAACCCACGTACAGGATAAACTCATACTGTAGATCATTGGTTAAATGATCGCCAAACAATAGACTAACAAAGCTAGTCCAACCGGAATAGTATGGTGGGGGAGTTTTGTTCTTCCGGTACAACCATTGTGTTTTGTCATGTGCTGGAGTACGGATTAAAGTTTTATAGCGGACCAACATCCAGAGTGATCATTGGCTCATCGCATCACACGAGAGTGCTACACATACCAAGTGTTAAGCACGGTGGTGGAGAGGTGATAACTTTGGCTTGTTTTGCAATCACTGAATCAACCATGAACTTTTTTGTATACTAAAGTATTCTAGCGTCACATGTGAGCTGGGGTGTTCACACTCGACTTCTTGGTCTTGGCTTTGCTTTTATTAAAAAAAAAAAATCACCTGTGTTGTTGGTCATCTGAGGTTGTATTTACCTCATTTTAAAAGGTGCTTTTATTATGTCCTGATAAGTAAAACCGTAGGATTGACAGAGGTTGTGCTTTCTTTCTACTATAACTGTAGCTCAGTGGTACAGACCCTGAAGCCACATTGCTAGCGTGCCTGATTTTCACAAGTATCTCCTTCTCTCTGTGTGTCTGTAGATCGACGTGTCTTATAATGTACCTGACCCAGTTTCCAAGCCAGCCTTTCATCTCAAGGTGGATCTGAAAGAGCCTTTTCAGGAACGAAACCTGCAGCCCCTCTCCTCCTCCTCCTCCTCCTCTTCCCGTCATTCTACTTCACGATCCCGGAGCCGCGCTGACAACCGCTCTGAGCTTAACTGGAAGCGACGGGCACCCATTGACGATGATGACCCAGCAGCCCACCAGGACAAATTGGATTATCACATCTCATTAGAAGTTTGTGCAAGGTAAACGATTACCACACACTTACACACAGAGCTGGGGAAAAACATGTATTCATCGCCAATCCTTTGTCTAGGTGGCTTCATTCAGGCTCGTCTAACATGGCTGTCATAGAAGTACCCATGATTTCTGGTTTCCGAGCAGATGTCGAAAGTCTAGAGCGGGTATGTAATCACACATGACCACACTTTAAAAGAGGCATTTAGCAGTTAGCCATAGTGACTGACATATTGCTTGACAGGCAGGTAATCAGGTAGTTGACTAAACTGAAAAGAAGGTAGAAAGAGACAGATGCATCTTGAGGCCATTTAACAATAATGAGTACGTCATGGAATTGATCAAACCCCTTTGCAAACACCACGCTCACACGCTTCACAACCTTCACAACCACACAGGATGCAACATTTAATTCACTCACATAAACAAACACACACATTTGAGATATTGTTGGGTTTTAGCGTAAATAGCACAGTGAAGCATTCTGTCCCGTGTTGTTTGACAGCACAGCTCCTGAAAACATCCTTCAGATAGAGGCAGGTCGTTTAACTACTGCATGTTATGCAATATGTGCTGCTGAAATGTTATATTCATGTGTCTGCATGTGTGTGTATGTGTCTTGCTGATGGGGATCATTTTTAACTTGGAGGTTAAAAGTCGTCAGGCCTCTCTGGGCTTACAAGACCGTAGACATACACTTCACTAGGCCACGTGGGGTACATAGAAAACTTGTAAAGTGTAGAGTTGACAGACAGCATTATGCTGGATGGATGAAATGAGTAATGGAGAGGAAGGTAAATTTAAGGGCTGTATCAAGGTCAGCCCTCCAGCCACCAATCTGAAACTTGTCCCTCATTACTAGACAGTTATAGGGCTAAAGTCTGCAG
The DNA here is from genome assembly GCF_056152115.1 of Neolamprologus brichardi. NCBI lineage: Eukaryota > Metazoa > Chordata > Actinopteri > Cichliformes > Cichlidae > Neolamprologus > Neolamprologus brichardi. Next base: position 3,411,079 of record NC_142125.1, read on the forward strand.
GCTTCCACCTCCAAAAGAGCCACCTCTCTGGCTACCTGGAGAGATGTAAAACATGCATACTCATACACACATAGTACTGTGAGTATATCAGTCATGACTGACCCGAGTTGTAGTGGCTAACAAGCTCAGTTTACACCCCTGGAGTTTTACTGCTGCCTGCCCGACTGCCACTTACATTCCTCAGTTTATGGTGGCAAGCTTGGCTTCTGCAGTGATGTCTAGTTGCATTCATTGATGCTGCAGTACTGAATGATTAGTCCAGTGACTGACTGGGAGCTGCCACAGCCATGGCCTCTTATCACCCAATATAATGAGCTTTCTTTAACAACCCAGGGCACTCTGGGGGTGTAACATTTGAGCAATGGGAGTTCGTGAGCAATTTTTGGTTATTATATAGACAAACAATGCTTTCGTAAACAGCGTGTAAGTGCGTGTGTCGTGGTGGCGCCAGCTCAGGCTGAGCACCTCATAAACCCCTGCTGTCCAAAGGCTGCCACCTCTGACAGAATGAAAATCCCCCGGTGGGGGGAATTAACTGCTGGCTCTCTATGCACACGCTCTGATTCTGAGTAAACAGCATCCTCGTCGGTCATTCACACCGTCCTAATTATTAGACCGTAACAAAAGCCAGGCCTGCGGCGCTATTTCAAATTCTTCCTTCCATAGTTAGTGGTGAGTCGAATACAATTATATTGCAGAGACAAATTTTCGTGACTATTAAGTTACATCCAGGCGAACAGTAACGTTGCATTCGCAAGGAGATGATGAATGCAAAAATCCCAAGAATACTGATGTTAAATGTTTTTTAAAAACATAGACATTGATAATTGCTCTTTGTGTGGTGATGTTAATGCAAAGTTTCATTCATATTGCCCCAGGGTTCATACAGGAATATATACATGCAAACCCTATGATCATTATAGGAAGATGTTCATATAAACATGATCATTTGTGCATAATTTAAAAAAATAAGTATTAAACAGAGTTCCGGTAATTCTACAGGAAAGCTGTTTATTATTTTTATTTCAACTACTTAGAAAAAGCCTTTCTGAGTCTTTTTCATTTTCCACTGTGGACATGACTTCATGATAGAGTGGGTATGGTTTGCATTTCTGTTGTTGCTCACACATGTCACACAATAATAGAAATTCTTTATATTCACTACAGTCTGTACAAGCAGAAAAGGGAGCATTTTAGTTAAATAATAATATCCTAGATGCACTGTAGTGTAGCGGTCACGGGGTTAACAGAAGAACTGTGGGTTTTCTTTCATGTTTGACACGTTATATTTACTGTTCTGTAAACCTCGGTTGGCATGAGGTGGAGCTGTCCAGACTGCTGTGGTGCTGATTACTGCTAATGTCCATTGTTAATGACTTCTCTGCATGTTCATATATAAATACTGGAGCCGTACATGTAGCTGACTTAGCTGGACGCCATGCGTTATGCGTTTTTAAATTGGCATTTTATAATCTTACTCGGCTGCGATTTTAGAAAATCTAAACACGTTTTTATCAGGATCTGATCTGATCTTTAATTCTTCTCAATAGGTACAAAGAGATATTCACAAACCCCTTCCAGCACTATAAAATCAAGTTAAACGTTATTAAACTTTTGCTATTTTAAATGAGAATGTCAAGAGATCGAGGTTAATATTTGCGTATGAAGCTTGATTTCTTTATGTGCTGTGCTGGTCAACAGCTGCTTATGGACAAGAGAGTCGGTCTGAAGAGATACGAGCTGAATGGGAGAAAAGTGTTGTTCTACTTTGATGAGGTGAGTGCAATCAGTGTGTCTGATTGTTGCATCACTGTAAACACGAGATAAAAAGAACCTCTGATTTATTTATTTGGTTTTTTAAAAGCAGGTTTAATAATACCCATGTGTGTGTCTGTATTCATGTGTATGTGGGCTAGGGTGCTTTCATGAGTCTTTCTCTGCTTCGACCTTTTGTAGATTCCCAGCCAGTGTATGACGTGCGTGGCCTTCCAAGCTGTCAGGGAGTACATTGTGGGCAAGACGGCGCCTGTTCCGGTCAAGATCTATGACTACTACGAACCAGGTGTGCCTCTGATGAATATTTTAACCCTTTAAAGCCTGAACTGTGAAATAATCGCCATAAAATTCAAATTATTTGAAACTGGAGTGTTTATTGAACCTTTTGGCAATAAATAAATACATATTAATATGCATGTATCATATTTGCTACATTCAGCATTTTTTTGCAGTTTATTGCTTAAATACATTGTCTGATATATTAAGACTTTTTTAATAGGGGAGAAAATCACAGTGATGATGAAGAAGTCTTAAAGGCTCTGGGCATTAAGAGCTTAAGTGCTCCTCTTTAAGGAGTTAAACACTTTGGAATTTTTCAAGTTTATGACCTACTAATGGTGAGCTTCATTGTTTCATGTGTGTGGATGTGTGAACATGCTCGTGTGGGTCTGTGCTTGTCGTGCAGCTTTCGAGGCTACCCGGTTCTACAATGTTAGCGAGAGCAGTCCACTTGCACGGGAGCTGTGCGATGGACCTACGTGCAATGAGGTGGAAAGTTCAACCAATCAGTGGATAGGTGAGAAACACGCGCAGCGCTCCTAAAAGTGTGGAAAGGCCTCGCTTTCATGAATCTAATGAAAAATGATGTTTCTGCAGGTTTCGTGCAGGCGAACCAGTGCAACAATGTGTTTGGCTGTCTGGAGGAGGAGCGGTTTGAGCGCTGCACGTGCTACAGGGATTGCGGTTACGATGGCGATCCTGTTTGTGGGTCAGACGGGCAGCTCTACCAGAACCAGTGTCAGATGGAGGTCTTTGCCTGCAGAAATGGCACGAGAATCAAGCAGGTTCCGTTGTCCCAGTGTCCAGACGGTAAGAGCTCTGTCATCACGCATCATCTCATCTGTTCACAGATTCTGGACCTCTTTGTTTAAGCTTAGTTGTTGTTGTTTTTTAAAAATGCCTCTAATAGTGATGTTTGCACAATACAATAGCCAAGCTGCAGACCAAAGACTCTCCCAAATCCTGGATTTGTAGTGATTAAAATAGGTCTGGTTCCTGTTGACAGGAAGCCAGTGGTAAGAATAGATCCGTCATGTCTGTTCATCAAAAATTTCAAGTTTTTGCAAGTCCACATGTTAAAAAGTTGTGAAAACATCCTCTGCAGTTCAGTATCAACAGGAAATGTCACAGACTGGATTTATACCTGACTCGCATCACAAAGGTTGGCTGAACGAATGATCCAAAACTACTATTAAATTATTGTGTACACGTCCACATTTCTCTCTGTTCTGGAAGAGAAATGTCACAGAAATAGACAAATTTCAGTTAATATAAAGCACGTGTCATTTCATTTCTCTATACAGTTAGTGGTCTGTGGCTCTCGGGCATTAACAGCGTGCCCCAGTGTATTTTAATGGGCTCATATGAATGTGTAATCCTCATTTTACCCTTTATTTTTATTTGCGTTTGTTCATGTACACATGCCTCTGTGTATGCAGTGATCTGAGTTTGGGAAACAGCTGTTCAGGTGTTGAGCTGATTACTGAATGAGTTAGGGGTTTTTTTGCGGGGGGGGGGGGGGGGGGGGGGGGAGAAAAACTACCCATCGCACCCCAACCCCCCCCCCCCCACCCCCACCATCCTCTCTCACTCGCTGCTGTATTACAGGGCTCCCTCCAAATGACAGAGTGCTTTTGTCCAGCCTTTGAAATCCTTGTCACATTCCTTTCCGACGCACAGCCCAACAACAAAGGAGCCTTCATGTCGTGGAGCAGATTGGGAAAAGGCATAGACAAAACTGTGGTGGGAAAAGACCTCGGTTTGTGCCAAGTCGTTCATGCTGGAGATTATCAAAAGGATTGTATTTTTTTGTTTAGGGCCCTCTGACCTTGTTTGTTTGTGTACAGTTGTGCGAGGGAGATTCATGCCACCGTTTCCCAGTTTCGAAAAGGAAAAAGATATGATTCGCTTCCACACATGGCCTTCTGGCCATGCTTCGGCCCCTGCTATTTTTGGATAGATAGGATTTAGTGCGAGCCTCTGTTCAGACTGAGTGTGCATCGTTGTCTTGCCAAGAAGTGTTGCTCAGTGGGGTGGATAATGCTGCTGGCCAGTATTTAGATTATGCAACAATGAAACTCTGTTGAATTCATTACTTGTTTTTTAGGTGCTGTGGCAGCCGCATAAATGTGAATAATCTAACATGTGTCTGTTTATACTTCCAGTGAAGACCACGGAGGACAGGCAACCAATAGTGAGTCAGGAAACTGAGCAACCCTCAGTGCCTGTACACACAGGTAGCCTCCCATATACCCACCTTTTCCCCACTTACACAGCTTTGCATTCTTTCATCTCCTCTCTGCACTTTCTATGCGTTTTTTCTCAAACTCATAGTTTGTCTTAGAGACAAAGCTTTGCTTTTTTTTCTGGTTTTCCTTCATTATTTGCATGTTTTTAAAGCAAATCTAAATCTTAAATCTACTGACTAATCCACTTTTGCTGCCATTATAGGTGAAACTCTATTTCTATGTTAACTAAATGTAAATGTGGGCAGTGAGCGACCCCGTGTTTGTGGCACATTGGAGTTTGCAAGGTCCAAGAAAGGATTTAAGATGAGGATGAAAAGGTTGAGACGGTGTGTAAGGGCTGTAAAGCTAAAAAGGAGGAAAAAAGAGTGAAGGGGACGACCAGGAGACGGGATCAGAAACGAGAAAAGGAACAGGGTCAGTGGGAGAGTATAGGAAAGTAGATATGCAGGTGGGGCGTACGGCAGCACATTCCCCTGCCACCACGTCATGTTTTTACAGTCTGTGTGATAAATAGGTGGATCGTTTTCAAACAGCCGGCTTGATTGTTGCTCCGTCATGAGCTTAGATCAGCTGCCATTTTCAGGGAGGCAGCCAGAAAATTCCTGATAGGATGTTTGGCTGTGCGTGCAAGGAGGATGTAGCTGTGTTACATTTGGCAGTGCAAACATTAAAAAAAACATAGTCATTCACAAGCTGCAGGAGCGTGTACTTGCATACTGCACCGCATGCCGTTATACGTGCGTGATTTTAAACTCGGCCTGCGTGAAAGTCTGAGTTGCCTACAGGTGTGTGTGTGTGTGTGTGTGTGTGTGTGTGTGGCACAGCCTGCACTGACTTGTTGCTGAGCCCGCTACCCTCGGTAGCTGCAGTTCACTAAGCGTCTCTCACTCAAAGGTCTCCTTAGTACAAAAGCCAATGCTTCACACTCACCACAGGAATGTTGTTTCGCACTTACACAAACGCACACGCATATCTATACGTGCACACGTAATGCATACACTTCCTGCATGTCCACACAGGCAGATATTTGCCCACACACAGAGACACACGTGCACACTCCTCTAGAATAAGATAACCCCGGGGTGATTAGATTGAATAAGTGCTGTAAAAACACTGTCATTGTAAACCATTAGAACATTCACTACATGCCAGATAAGTGCACCGAGAGTGTAATGGGTGAATGTGAGTCTTGCCATGAACCTGACAGTTTCCAGTGTAACAGCGGAGGACGCTGGAGCTCTGGAATTAGCTTCCATGTGCAGACTTGTCATGTTGGTGACCTTCTACCAGAGGACAACATACAGTACAATACCTACACAGGCGTTCCTTCAGCTGATTTTTGCTCATCATACATACATTTTTTTGGTTACAGACAAAATTCCCCCATCATATTTGTCTTAAATTTGTTTAACTCTCACCATATGTGCTGCAGGCCTCAAAGAAGGAAACTCCGATTGCAGGCTACTCAGAATAAAGCGAACTTTCATAAAGCTATACCTTGAAAAGACCGATTCAAGCCGAGCACGCTTATACGAGGATACAACATTTTAAGCAAGGTGCGACCCCTGCTGTGTGTGATGTGGTATTGCTCCTCAAGAGGTCCAGATGTGCAGTATATTAGAGGTGTCCTGTGGAGCTGTCTCGCAAGCCAGCAGGGTTAGGTTTAGATTTAGTGTTGCTAGCCAAGATTACGATCTGCATCCTGCAGGAAAAACATTTTTCTTTCTCACAGTTTACATCACTGTTTACTTCTTAAAAGTCTTCCTCATCCCTGTGCTGAAACATTGATGTGTTTTTCGTGGCACATTACCACCCCCTGTAGTTTAGTGTAGTAGTACAACACCAACTACATATATATATATTTACATCAGGACAGATTTTTAGAGTATCCATGACAGCCAGAACTTTCATTTTTATCTCACCTACCTTGCGTCTGTGTTTCTCACTAACCCTGTTCTCTCCAGGCGAAGAGGAGCAGGGCTCTATGGCAGAGGTGTCCTACTACTCCTATGAATACGACCCAGACTCTGATCCTTTCCTTGCCGATGCAGAGGGAGGGGACCATTTTGATCTTCCTGAAGGCGGCAGGGGTGTGGAGCATAACGTGCTCTTGCCAGTAGATTCCCAGCTACCCACACTGGACACAAAAAACACCCCTGAGCGATGGTATGAGCTACAGCTTTGACGTATTTGTTTAACAGACCTCTCTGATGTTTTCCAGGTATCTGGAAGAGTCTGTTGTGGATATTCATCTTTGGTAATAATGTTAAAGGAATAAAAAAGCAGTTGTGCATCTCCCAATATTATGTCTCCACAGACTTCAGCAAGAGATGCTTTAACGGTGTTAACTCTTTCCCCTATAAAGAGGACGTTTAATCTCCCCTGTTCCCAAATGACACCTCGTATATATCAATAAAGTGGTTTGATGACCATTAGCTTTTCAGTTTTTCCAAGGGTAGCTGCACAGGGAGAGACTGTCCTCACTTAGGCTACATTCACACTGCAGGCGAAAGCGCATCAAATCCGATTTTTTTTGACCCTATGCGACCCATATCTGATCATGGTGTGACAGTGTGTGTAGTGGCGGCACTCCGTCTCTATTTCACTCTTCTGTACCACCTTTAGGAGTCAGTCCGGCAACATGCATTTGAAATGCGAGCAAGTCCAGGTGCTTTTCTTGCAAAAAGATGTTTATTGAAACTTTTAATTTACATGGCAAGACTCGGTCAAAAAACTGTGTTGCTTCCAGCTTATCTGACTCCCCAACTACGTAATTACAGTGTGCCGGAAGCCCAAAATACTAAAATGCGCATTAGAATGTCGCACTTCTATATTCTATACCTTTAACAAAACAGTATTTTGAAATTAACTAGAAATTATATTCTTAACATCAAACATGTATATTTCTCCTCTAATCATTTTACAAGTACCAATAAAATTAACCTTTAATTGGCTCTTACAGTGTGAACGGCACAAATCCGATTTTTTTGACCCTATGCGACCCATACCCGATCATGGTGTGACAATGTGAACGGCACAAATCCGATATTTTCAAATCCGATCGGGGTCACTTTCGTATGTGGTCCTGAATCTGATACATATCTGATGTTTTAGGAAGCGACTGCTGTTTGATGGTCATGTCGCATTAAATCCGTCTTTTACGTCACTGACACAAGACAGACGCCAATTATCAGCACCGGAGAAGACATCGCGAACGCTTCCTGGCCATCCGGTGAAACTGTTGGGAAGACAACGTTGGAGAAACGTGAACATTTTATTTGTACTGTATAATCTGCAGATTCTGACAGAAATCTGCAACTATCCTTTGAAGCAGCGCTCCTCTAAAACAGCAATAAGGATCATTATTAGGTTATTTACATTATTATGTAAATAACAAAATAACTTAAAGCAAAAATTGTGAAACGTGAAGTCCGAAGTCTTTATATTAAGGGCCATCAGTCAAACAATACTGTTTGCTCTGGGTCTAAACAGAGCGCGTTGTGTGTGACGTCTTCTTTTGCGCATGCGGCCGCTTTGAGCGTTCACACTAGAGCGCGTTTGCTGTCGCATTTTATTTGTAGTGTGAACGAGCAGACAAATAAATCGGATTTGATCTAAAAATCGGAATTGAGCATTAAGACCTGGAGTGTGATCGTAGCCTTACTTTTGATAAAAACCCAGTCACTTTGTTTTAAAGGCTTCAAGAGTTACTCAAGGAGGCTTTCAAGAGACAAAGAGTTAAAGATGATCCTTTAAAGAACATGTGTTCTGTTTTCTTGTCATCTACAGAAACACTCCCAGAGTGAAGCCATACCCACCTCCGAATTGTACATTATTTGTGAATATGCTAGTGAATGGAAAGAGAAGAGAGACTTGCTGAAAGGAAGACATGGTGGGGGTCTGGAGAATGAGTGTTTGACCTTGTGTGAGTCAGAGTGGATGCATTTATAAGCCTGTGTGTGTGCTTGGATGTGACTGTGTACGTTTTTTATTCAGCTAGTATCCTCCAGACTTGTATTTTTCCTCCTCTAGACTCCTAGTAATCAATAGGCACAATATCGTATTTGTTAATCACTGTACTGCCTTAATAATCACTAGAAGAAATAATCAAGTATTTATGTTTGTAATTACACCTGATGTTATGCAACGTATTTTGTTATATTTTCTATCTGTGGTATTTATTTTTAGATAGAGATCATATCATTTTTGTTTTCTAAGCCGCCCCCTCAGTACAATCTACCTGCCCCCTTGTGGATTTTTAAGATGTATGCTATACTTATCCAAGGCATTTTTTTTTCTTTCATAGCAAGCTTTAACCCAGTTATTGCAATGTTTGATGAAATTCCTCTTCTGGTATCCTGCTGGAAAACAGACATATGCTAACCATATGCTTTACGGAAACATAAGCTGAAATGTTTTTCATTTTAAAGATTTTTTGGGGGGGCATTTTTGTCTTATTAGACAGCAGAGCAGAGATTGACAAGAAACACAAGGAGGCAGAAGGGGACTGGCATGCAACAAAGGCCTCTGGCCGACTCTGACTTTTACAGTTCGACCCAGCTGTAGTGTTTCTGAAACGATTCTGCCAAGATACCAGCATCTCCTCTCACCATTGAGATTTGATTGTACAGCTCATAAGCTATTTTGTTTTTTTTTTTGTTTGATTTTGATCTTTGAAGCAGTCAAGTTAAAAATATTAAAGAATAATAAAGAATGAAGTTTTGATTTCTGTAAAAGTACCAAATTTGATCAAATGTAACCCAGATCGATATCAAATATTGTGATTTTTAAAACAAATGAGAATAAAATTTGTATGCAGTTTAGGCCTTTGGTTTTGTTACTTCACCACTTGTGTTTCTCCAACTGACTTACTGTGAAATCTGCATCTGCAGCACAGTACGTGTCTCTTTTTTCAACTAGCAGAGCTGCAGTGCAGTTCTTTATGAGAGATGCGTTGCTCCATTTCCTCTAAATGGACGGTGAAGTCAGCAGTCAACTGTATTATACTCAAATGGCCTTCTGCTTTCACTCTTATTCCTTGTATGTAGCTGCATTGGAGACAGAAAGCATGTTAGTGTGTGTGAATTTGTACCTAACTGCATACTTGGACATGTTTGAGCCTTAATGTGTTTGTGTTATTTAGGTTGCCAAAGGACGGCACCCCCAGGAGAGAGTTAAAGCCTGTGAAAGTTTAATGTTTGCTTACTGCACGTCACTTGTCGACCCTCTCGGTTACAGTTGTCTCTGGAAACTGGCAGCTCAGGCCTTTAAACCGAATCAAATCAACACATAACTGTGTCTGGAAAGTGTGCTTGGCTCGAGGTTAAGGATGATAAATCAGGGGTTGTTAATTCACTGTGTATTACATCAGTTCAACGGGAGATGCCAAAATACAGGTTCATGTGTGCTGCACTACATTTGACTCTGGTTTGGGGTTTTATAGCGTGTACTCTGCATCAAAGCGCTGCTGTGCTTGTCCATTCTCTCTGCGTTCGTACTTACAGAAATAATACAAAGCCATGTGGCTGCACTGTATAGAGATCTGGTACCGTCAGCAGCGTGAGGCCAAATTTGAAGTTATCAAACTCTGAGCAGTGACAGCCGATGTAGCTACTCATTCTGAATGGAAAACTTTGTTCTTGTTGTGACAACGAGGCAGCGGTGCAGGGGACCAGGCTGCAGCAAGCTACCCACAGCAGTCTCCGTGGCAACTGTACGCATGGCTGAAGAGTGATATTGCGTCTCCACGCTGTGATGAGCAGAAAGAGTCAAAAGAGAAAGGACGGAGAGGGGGATCTTGGTTTCATGGTTTGCGGGGGGAGCGAGCTAGCGTTACATGAGAGTGAATCGGAGTGATGACATTGTTTCTAAGTGCCAGCTGAGTGCACCTATACACCTACCCCCATGGAGGAAGGACTAATAACCTGTCCAAGCATCCACTGATGAAGCATTTGGACAAAGGGGCAAACGGGCAGACAGAGTAAACCCTATCCAGGGTAGATCCTCCTCTGTTGTTGACACTTTGACAAGCATTATAGGTCTCAGGTTTCCTGATTGCTTTGGAGGAAATTGGTGATTGATCCTAGATCAGGCAGGGTTCTGGGTTTCTAAAGTCACCTGGGGCTTTGGTGATGCCGGATCAAGAGGAAGCACAGATATCTAAGAAAAAAGAAACAGACAATAGACCAAGAACAGCCTGAATGAAGGAATCACTTGCGCCTCTGAATCTGATGACTGAATTTCCTGAAGCCCGCCTCACAGCCTGCCAGTTCAGCTATTTTTATTTATTTATTTTTAACTGATTTTACGAGCATATAATGCCCAGAGCAATCTGATACTTCTATAGAACCACTACCATTGCTGGACTCCTGAAGTAACTATCAATTCTGCAAAGAGTAAGATGGAGAAAAAATACCCAGTAATTGCTGGACGAGAAAAAGGTAAGTCATCTTGAATAATCATAATCATGGTAATCAATAATCATGGTAATCATGAATCATCATGGTTCTTTGTTAATGTAAATTAATATTTACAAATAAATATCAGTAGCTTAATATGCTGCAGTTAAGCAGAGTGGGTCGTTTTGCAGTGGGCAGACCTGTCAGGACTTGCTCCACTCTGTGAAAAAAAATGCTCCCACCTTGTTAGCTGTTTGACATAGTGTGCATAATAGTGTTTCATTCAAGGCTGAAAACTGGAAGGCTAATCTCTAAAATTCACATGAATTTTCATTTGTATTGTCTAGTTATCTTAGGCAAAATTATACAGACCTTATTATTTGCAGAGAACCTTACATAAAGCTGCGTTCACAATCAAAGGAGCCATTGTCACTTTAGAATTTCCCACATGTATGACTTTTGTAAACTGTGGATGTAATTTAAGACACGTGTATTTTGAGGTTATGGCAACTTTGTGACATCTTCTGCTGTTTCAAGGGCCTGGACCTGGTCGCTATGGGCTTCCTCCCACTATTGGATTTATTGGCCATGACTTCACAAAGTCAACTAGCCCTGCCTACACTTTCCATGGAAGGATGACTGATAATAGTGAGCCCCTCTCTTGCTTTATGGTTTATCAGAAGTGGGCTAGTTTTCAAGTTTAACTTAAAGCTAACTAAAGTATTACTTTTTTTTATTTATTCTATGACTAACTAAATAGCGCCTTTTTTTTGTCAAACTGCTGATTTAGGACACAAATTAGCTGAAAGCATTACAGTCACCAATACACACATTTCACAGAATTTGTGTATAGTAATTTATATCGTTTATGTCTTTGTTTTCACAATAATTTCCTCTCCTGTAAAAATGATCTCACAAAAATTTCCGTTTGGTGTGATGTCAAATTCAACCACTAGGTGGAGACAAGACGTTTTTCTTCACTTTTTTTTTTTTTTTTTTTTTAAACTGCATCTACAGATTTTCAGGATCAAATTAAGCAAAAAGAATGAAAAGAAGTTTACTTTTTAAAAATATAAATTTGTAATTATCCAATTAATTTTTAACAGTGTATAGTGTTGACTCCAGTCCAGGGCCTCGGTATCACATTGATGCAAGAATCACTCGATTTGGAAAGGATGGCACACCTGCATACTCAATGCTGGGTAAAGTCAAAGCCCAGAGTAAGTATGCTTTCCTTCATTATTGGAGTTTATTTTAAAATTAATTGTGACATATTGTATATCAGTCAGATCAATAGATTAGTGAAGAAAACATGTACTTTTGACCCTTCTGGAGAACCCCATGTGATTGTCTTCTGCTCACTAGAGGAGCTTTTCCACACACCAGGACCCGGTGCATACAGCCCTGAGAGAGCCCCACCATGCAACCTGCAGCGCAGACCTCCATCCTACACCATGGGCTCTCGCACACACTACCGCAGTGTTGACTCGGTCCCAGCTCCCAACAAGTACTCTCTACCGCCACTTATGGGCGCTCAAGTCCCAAACAAGGCATCCAGTGCAAGCTACACAATATCAGGTGGTCTCAACATAGGGGGCCCATCTGAGGATTTAGCCAAGACTCCTGCGCCTTGCAGATACAATAGTACAGACCCAAATGTTTATCTGCTCCGACGGCCAGCGTTTTCCATGTCGGGACGTCACAGTTTACCCAGAGATGGCACCAAGAAACCAGGTCCAGGAACATATGATCCAGAGAAAGTTACCGCCCACAAGGCCCGGGCACCAGCCTACTCCCTGGGTATCAGACACTCAGAATTTGTTACTCCACTTATTGTCAATATTTCTGACTAAACAGTCATCTGAGAGAAAATTACATCATTCTTCAATTAAATAAAAGGAAAAGAAGCAAGTATTAAGGAATTAGCATATTTTATTTGTCCAGTATCAAAGAACTTGACAAATCAACCATAACGGAGAGCCAAATGTATATCAAGAAATAACATATGCACATAAAATACATACGTTTAAGGAATTATCAAGAAATGTTTTAACAGAAATGTTAGGGATGTCATTGGTTTGAGAAAAATAAAATCATATGCTCATATGGCCATTAAGTAAATAGATCAGTCTTGACAACATTACACCTAAAGATAAAAAAAAATTGTACAATTGACAGGCAAACTTCCACCTTCAAATTGTTTTAAGTTATCATTCACAGTGAAAACAAGACATTTGTCTCTCATAACCTCTAAAAACTGAGGAAATTTGAATGAAGGAACACAAAAATATATACACACAAAACTACAGGGCATCTACACAATATATCAGAACACATATAGATTTATGTGCAGGACAGATATAGGATCGAAAGACAATACATATCAGCAGAGGAGATAGCAGGTATTTTAACAGACAGCTTCCCCTTTAATCCTTTGGGAGAGGCCTTCTGAAAAGCAGTATGTGTGGCTCTAGGGAGTAAAGCAAGAAAGGATCTGTCAGCATCATCAGTAAGTCATCAAACACAGTTAAGCCTACAGCTGTACGTCGACTACACCCAAATTTGATTGGGGCCAAATAATGCAGTGTAGAAGCTGTACAATGACAGATTCAATTCTTATGTCAACTTTAGCACAATACTCATATGCTGTTGAAAGTATAATGAAGGGGTTTCAAACACAGGGACCAGAAGCCAAATCCAGCTCAGCAAATGCAGAGCCAAGTCAAAATTTTGTTATCAACTTTAGAGTTATAGTTATTTTGAAATTGAAGTAAGTCAAAATCTTGAGACAATAACCTGAAATTTTAGACTTAGAGCTTTATTGTCATTGTGCTGTTTCTTGCACAGCGAAATTGGGTAGCTGGACCACAAAGGTGCAAAAATAAGAAGAGAAAACAATATACAACAAGGGGGGAAATAAATAAGAAAATAAAATAAAAAGCAATATATATGTATACATATATGTGAGTGAAACTATATACACATGGTGTATGCGTAAGAAACATTGAAACAGAAACATTGTGGGTCTGTATACAAGGGCAATTATAAAATATAATAATTGAAATGGTATGGATGTCAAAAAACGTTCTTATGTTTGTTTATTTTTACCAACAATAACAAGGTTCTATAGGGTAATTATTAAATGTTTTTAGTCAGTAAAACACCTTGCCGTTACCAGCGTTTCTTCACATGACTGATCATTTATGGACATTTAATTCAGATTGTTTTGTTTTTTTAATGATCCAAGCAAACAAACAAAAAAACAAAAACAATATTGCTTCTTTCCAAAAAAGATTAACACTTAAATCTTCTCTAATTTTGTATATTCACTGTGATCTATACATTTTAATATATCTTCCTGGGAACCAAGGAAAAAAAGAATCTTCCCATTGAACTTTTTTGTGATTACCATCCTCTTTGGAGCTAAAAGAGGCCACCCAAACACATGGGATATCAATGGAAAGCCCAGAATGTCCTCTATTTAGTCCCTCAGGACTTAGTAGTATAGCTCAAATAAGTCAAAAGATATAGACAACAAATGCCTATTACAGAGGACATAAATGAATGGGCTGGTTCTCAGGAGGATATGTCATAATGGTACTGGCTGTTTTTAAAACAAACAAACAAAACACCTTCTTGAAATTGTGCTTATTTTTCTTACAGTTTCTCAGGGTCTCAACCATCTCTCCTGTGGATGTACTACTTCTTACCCACACAAGATCAAACTAGGCTCTTATGAGTTTGACCCTGATATAGGGTCACCATGAAAATCACCCTGATATAGTCATCCCTCTTCTTTGATATATATACCAGGAAGAGATCTGTTCATAATGGCCAATAGAATACACACCATGTAAAAAGGCTGAGCTAAAGCTAAAGGCTTCAGCGTAGAGTGAGCAATGTTATGGCCTGTATTTGTATAGCGCTTTACACTACATTCAGTCATTCACACATTGGTGATGGCAAGCTACAATGTAGCCACAGCTGCCATGGGGCGCACTGACAGAGGGGAGGCTGTTATAGCTTTTTTATAATAGCAACCCTGATCATTCCCTGGAGACGCTTTCCTACTCAAGTGACAGTAAACAGATGGTGAAATGTCTGGTTTAAAACAAAAAAGAAAAGAGCCCTAAAACACATATTTGCTTTTACTGTGCTTTGTAGTTTTCCAAAGGTTTGACAGATACACAGAAACGTGGTATTTTCACCACCTTAGATTCAAAGAATGATGACATCAATTTGTAGTTCTTTAGATGCACACATGGGCGTCTGATTTAATTTTCAAGACAAGACTGAGGAAAAATGTGAACTTATCCTTCACACCATGATTACTGACCTGGTTTATGGATCATGTAGTGAATCCAGCCCTGACTCTGTTGGACTCCAAGTCCTCTCCACTCTTCTTCTGTCATCAGGTGGGAGGAGGGCACCAGTTTGGACAGCTGCTTGGGAAGCACAACATGCCTGAGAATGGAAATATAACAAACATATTGTTAATTGCCTACTAGGGGTAAGAGAGTTTATTTTGATATATTTTAATATCAACTGCTAACGCTAACACAAGAAGTCTCAATTTACAGCGGCAATAAGTTATCTCCACCACGTTCAAAAGCTACTTTGACCTTAGCTAATTACTCGAACTAAATTAACGGACTCTTGAAAACGTTAAAAACATAATACCTGTACTCGAAGTCGTCATCGGTGTACTTGTCAGAATAGAAAATCTGTTTTTTCGACATCTTCAGTTAACAAAAGCAACAAGACTGAGCTTCAAAGAGGGGATATTGGATAATGTGAAGCAAATATGTTCGCTAGCAGTATCTACAAGCTCAACGAGCTACTGTCATCTGCCGCTGTTTTCTGGGGATGATTCAAACCCCAACGGTTACCCGCACTCCCCTGATTGGTCGAAGCAGCAGCACGCGGACTTAACAGGATCGTCTATTCAAAGAAAGATGACTCCCTCCGCGGGGAAAACACAAGCCTTGTGGCGAAGCGCTATCGCGATAGAATTTGTACATTTAACGGTATATTAGGAATGGTTATATCTGATTTTAAAAAAAATATACGTTTTTGATTTTTAAACCCAAGATTTGTGATGTATTTTGAAAAGTTCGTGGTCTTTTTGTCAGATATGTTGAGAAGTTGACACAGTAAAAGATCTTCGGCTCTCAATTATCTCTGCTACGTAGTTGGTCTTCTGCAAGAGAGTACTTTTGACGTAGACGAGCCGGAGTTTGACAACGGAGGGTAAACTTTCAGGAGAAAAGTACACAAGGTTGGCGATGTATCCACTGGGGGTGAAATCGTATGTATGATTCACTTCTATACTTGCTGTTCGACCTGTGGTGTATTCACAACAGCGTGGGAATATGAACACTTAGCATGACTACATAAATGTTATTACTTTTAAAAAGCACTTTGGTCATAGAACACTGAAAGTGAATATGGCAAAAATATTTAGAGAAGCATCATCAGTAAGTGATTAAACAGTACAGTCAAGCTGCAGGTCGTCTACACCCAACTTTCATAGCCAAATTTTATATATATGTTTTGTATAAATAGCATTATATTCTCAGTCTACTAACTTACTGCGAACTCATTTTACATTTTAACCAAATAACAGCTTAAATGTTCTGTGCTGCAGGTACCTTATGACGTTTTGTTTTATTAGGTTGTGTCAGTGGCTGCTAATGAGTGGTGTGTTATTCAGAGCAGGATTTGTTCCACTTGTATATGTAAATTCATGAGGTAAATCCGTTAACTCTTGACATACAGAGAAAAAAAATGTGTGAATTAAATTGGTATTATTTGTAGAATGAAAGTGGAAGTAAGAGTTTGAGGAAATAACATGAACACTTTAATTTTATACATGACACTGTTTTGCCAGGGAAAATGGGGAACAGAAAATACCGAGAAAGGCTACTGCATCTGTCAACATGCATCGATTACATCTGGTTTATCAGTAACTTTTTATACTCTAGCAAACAACCACTGCAGTGGTCATGTAGCAGCTTTCTCAGAGCCTGACACAGGTAAGATCCATGCTTCTTTCTAACTTTTAGATTGCAAATGTGTCAGTCGCATGCCTGTATAATCTCTTATCTTGTTACTATTGTTCTGGATGAATTGGACTGTAGTTTGTTTACTGTAGTTGTTCTAGAGTCGGTGTTGGATAAATGCCACGGTCTCCAGGTTCTCCAGATTCTCTGAAGCGCTGTAGAAATCCTGTGAATTACAGACCTTTCTTCAGCTTTTTGGCATGACAGCGTGTTGGGTTAGACACAATATATTTTTAGAAACTTGTTTTGGGGAATAGGTTTTCCTTCTGTCTTCTGTGTCAGTAACCTTTTTACTGCTTTACCTGTTTACGTGATTTGACTGAAAATCATCGTTTAACTCGCTTTATGTTTCTCACAGAGAATCCTGACGCCTGATGCGTACCTTCTGTTGCCTTTGTGTAAGACGGAGGAATGCAGTTGCGAGAGAGAAGTAGGAAAGAGATTGAACGGGGGAAAGGGAAAAAGAGAGAGCAGCTAAAAGGATCTTGCTGAGATGGCTGATTGTTCTCTTGGGAGACGGTTGGGAGGGAGATGGGAAGGGAATTCAGGCAGATGGAATAGGGTGGATGTTTTTAGAGATGGAGTCCCTTAGGAGAGTGGCTGCATTGTTTTCTTTGTGAAGTCTTTGCCTATAACCAGGATCAATTATAAGCATACATCCAATCATACAAAATTCACTTTAACTAAATGGACAGGAAATTTTCTGATATTCATCAACATCCAAACTCAATCCCCTCTTAAATATTTTAACTTTATATCTCAATATAGCTAGTTCTAGAGCTTTGTTCTTCTGTTGCTGTGCATTTGTGTAGCGTTGGTTACTTTTTGAACATGTGAATCTAAATTAAGGACATTATTTTGTGTTAGTTATCAAAATGCAGAGACAATTGAAATACAGAAGGCTTAGATAAAAAAAATAAACAGAAAATCTATAGATAAGAAAAATTCCAAATGATAATGAACTGACAACGGATGGGCAAGATGCTTCGGATGTTTGCAGCCTCTCGCCCAGTGTTAGCTGAGATCCCAGCTGGATAAGTGGTTAAGTGGATAGATATATCGTTTTATTTCAGTCATATTTTTACCGTCGTAAAAGCAATGCAGCCTTTTTTTATAATCTTAATATCACTGTTTTTTTATTGTCTGAGGTCAAATGCTGGCATCGAGTTCATTTGAGGAGTAGATTCCAAAATGTAATGATTACTGGCTCCAATTACTGCCTTGCTGAACGTCCTTTATGTAGAAACACAGGTGCTCTGTAGTGTCAGTGTGTACGTGTGTCTGGGAGCCGGGTGGTTCAGGCAGATGTGTTTTAGCTAATACAGTCTGAGAGCAGCTGGGCAGGGCTAATAGACCGATGACATCATCCAAAGAGAGAGAAGAGAGAGAGAGCAAGACTGGGAGCACAGCTTGCCTAAGGCAGGGAGAGGGAGCGGGGCAGCTCAGTGAGGAGAGCAGCATGAGAGCGGGACAGTGTGTGTGTGTGAACGGGAGAGGACCAGACAGCATTCAGTTGACTTTGACAAGGATATAAGACAACAAGATTTTCCTGCTAGTTTTCTCCTTCTCCTTCTTTGCACCTTTCCCCCTCCCCTTCCCCCCTTTCCCCTTCTTCCTCCATCCTGTGGCAGTTATCCCCACTCACAGGTCCTGCTTCAGGCGGCTACTCCGGGCATGCTCCTTAAGCCAAAGTATGACCGCTTTCGCAATGAGTCTGTGACCTCCTCCGACGACCTAATGCAGAGCTTAGCCATGAGCGGCAAAGTTGTGGCCACACCAGTGGTTCCCTCCTCCACGCCAAGCCTTCCTCTGCCTCCTTTGCCTCCCCTGGATCCCAGCGCCAGGTCCTCCTCCTCTGCTGGGGCTATGGCCTTGGCCGACTCTCCTTGCCTGGATGGGGAACAAGATGCCACGACAACCTTCTGCATGCTCATTCCTAAGATGCCTCAGTGGAAATTCTCCAACTCCCTGCTTAGCCGGAGTCCATCCAACTCCAGTTCCAGCTCCAATTCTAGCAAGGACTCGGGCAAGACAGCGGCAGCTACTTCCCAGGCCTCTGTCGCGTCTTCTTCATCATCACACAGGCCCGGCGGTGGAACCTCAGCCAGCGGCCCAGTGGCGAGCCTTGCAGCAGTGCTTAACTCCTGTGACCCGGTGTGTGTCACTCCTTGTTCCCTACAGGCCATTCGGGGGCAGCGAGCAGTAGCGGCGGCAAATTCTGCCAGTCCAGGGGGGCACGTATTTGGAGCCGCAGAGGTCATGGCGAGCCCCGGTGGCTCCAGCAACTTCAGATCAGGAATGACGCGCAGCACAAGGGTCGAAGGCATGTGGCTTGGGGGAGAGGACTTCAACCAGAAGGGCAGCTTCATCCACAAACCCTCTCAAGGCTGGCTGCACCCTGACAGAAAGATAGTAGGACAAGGAGCGTCCTACATTGTCAGGGTAAGCTAGCTGCCACTTTTTTATCTTCTTCAAAGAAATAAAAAACAACCAAAGGAAATATGCAGTAACTTTTGTCAGGTACTCATCAATGAGTAAAGAGAACAAGATAATTGCAGAATATTAAATATATGACCCCACTTAAATATTCTCTGACTGCGTAGAAGACAAAAGGACACCTCACTATCAGGCAGTTTGTTATGCAGCTCATGTGGGAAGACTGGGGAATACATAATTTAATCCAGATAGATGGCTGAGCGTTGCTCATTGGCAGACAGCATGCAGGCGTCAGGGCGGAGAGAGATAAACCATGAAATTATGTGTACAGACTGTAGAAAGGATTGTGGTTCAGCTGCACTGTTTACCAAAGGTAGAATTTATCATACTGTACTTAAACAATGAGAATCTGTATTTATAGAGCGTGTAACTTACGTCTGATTGTAAGCTCCCACTGCAAGCTTGTGGGAGTGGTTGCTCTTTGTTTTGTTTCGGGATTGTTTACGTTCTTGTGTGCAATGAATTATTATGATTTTACCCATAAAATGTTATTTACAGCATCTCAGGATAGTCGATACCAAATGTTTATTTCATTATCGTGAAAATATGCTCAAAATAAGCTTTTTTTATTATTCTGTAAATTTGTATCAAAATAA
This sequence comes from Neolamprologus brichardi, assembly GCF_056152115.1. Classification (NCBI taxonomy): domain Eukaryota; kingdom Metazoa; phylum Chordata; class Actinopteri; order Cichliformes; family Cichlidae; genus Neolamprologus; species Neolamprologus brichardi. The sequence continues at coordinate 3,430,935 of NC_142125.1, forward strand.
ACTGATACATATAGAAATGAATGTGATCATTTCAAATGATACAGATAAATCTGAGTTTCAAAGAAATCTTGTTGTCAATCCGAGCTCGCTGTGTTTACAAAGGGCTACCAGCCTGAGCAGAGTGCTCCCCTCAGCAATCCACCATAACTGTTCACCTCTGCCCCCGTGCTCTCCTCCTCCTCAAACTAATGACATGACTCTTGATTAGCCCAGACTGGGGCCCAAGCACGCTTTCTAATAACATTATACAGGCACCATTCATTCCCATATTCAATTACATTTAATCACAGTCATTTGCATCATATGATGTGGAAGAGGATGGTCGGATCTGTATGGGAGCAGTCCAAATGTTGATTACATATGAGCTCTCACAGCCAGGAAGGGCTTTCTGAAATGTATAACAAGTGCTCTTTTCATATCTGACTCATAATCATATTAATGATGGGACCAGGCTTTTAACAGCTTGTTGTCGTCATCAGAAACTGCCCTCTGACTATTGCAGATGACCTGAAAGAGCCAGCGTTTGAACGCGTTTCACGCCTCTTGATGTAGTACTTCGGGAGACATGTATGCGCAGCATGCATTTCAATGGTAAATCTATGCAGGGAGGCGTAGTCTCTGCATGTATTAGTGTCAGAGTGGCGGTTGATTTCTGCTGCACGGGGCCATTTTTTAAGTAGCACGGCCACTATGCTGAGCGACTCTCATTCTCTCACTCACATATTCATACATATCCACTCCTCTGCTGGGAAAGACACAAATCAGATTTTTAGCAATGCTCTTACTCGCTCGCTCTCCCTCTCTCTCGCTGCATAGCCACGTCAAGATCTGTGTCTGGCCCGCATCTGCCGTCTCTGCTAGTCGGGATTTTGCACCGACCATCAAAACACTGCAGAGACAAACTGTTTCTATTTTGTGCTATTCACTTATTTCACTATCAAAGCGAAGCATAAATATTTGCAATGTGATTGCCTGTTGCTAATTGATGCAGTTTCTAGAAGGGTCCGTAGACTTGAGTTGTTGTAATTTTACTGTCATGTATTTTTGAATATGCTCTGCGTAGTGTGCAGTTAACCAGGAACAGAGAGTAACTAATCACATGCTTTTATCTGATCATCCTTTACTACATGGCTGTTGTTTTGTTGTAAAATCTGATCACATTGGCTAATAAACTTCTTTTGGAAATCTTTTACAGTGACAAACGATATAATTTGTCAATTATTTATGCCGAAGGCAGCCGCTACAGCAAAACACGGCTAAATAGGACATGCTAATGTTATTAAATTTCTAAGGAATGTGTCTTGGAAAGTCTACGTCCCTGTAGTCATAGCAATAGTGTGCAAGAGACTTGGCCAAAAGGACAAGAGTGCAGATAGGGTGATGGAAGTAGGGATGTTGCATCAGGAGATTGAGTTTGTGACAATGGAAGCATTGGCAGAGAGAGGGAAAGAAAAAAGAGAGGGACAATTTCTCTGATGGAAGACGTCCCTCATGTCCAAATCTTGTTAGCGAGCTCGTTATGTTCTCTGGCTCAGAGGTCCCACTCTGTTTCTCTCTCCGTCTCTCCAAATAAGTTTCACAAAGAGCTGCGCTTTACATCCCCAATGCGATGTGCTGCATTTAAGATGAGTGTCACATGTTTTTTAAGGAGGATGCGATTCAATCAGTGTAGCAAAAAACAGGAAAAATTGTAATTATTAATATTTAATGCTGCATCTGTTGTTTTTATGTATTCATGGGTTTATTTACCAATGTAGCAGGAATGTGGTAGATGGTAGATGGTAGCTTTTTAAATGAGTTATTATCTCCGAGTTGGTTTTTATTTTTTTATTTTATATATATATATATATATAATATATATATATATATATATATATATATATATATATATATATATATATATATATATATATAATAATATATATATATATATATATTTAAAAATATATATATATATATATATATATATATATATATATATTTTTTTTTTTTTTTTTTTTTTTTTTTTGCCTGTCCCATTTGGTTCTTTAGCCGTCAGAATTGTTGTCTGAAGACCAACAAGGATACCCAATGGATTTATTTTGCCAAATGGATCATCATGGCATTGCCGTTTTGGTCCATTTGAGTTGAGTTGGTTTTTAGAGACTGATTATGGCAAACAAATGCCAAGCAATTCGTTCGCAACTTCATCTTTTCATGATAACCACACAGATATGCAAATAAGAAGCAGAGGGCGTACTCACATGCTGATTGTTTACAGAAACACACTCACGTCCCCCAGAGGGCTGAGAAGCTGCAGTTTATCCATGATTTGGAGCTCTGAGTGCTGCTAATCCAGTCACAGTGCCATTAGCACCCCAACCTGACGGGCATTAGGAAGCTGCTCAGCTGGGACCTTCCCACTGGAGGACACTACATTAATGGGCTATATGGGGATTTGATTTAGATTACTGTTGAAAGTAATCACATATACCAGCAGAGTATAGTCTATTGTGAACATGACATCTCTTTCTGGAAGTGTTGTGGTGTGGTTAAAATACAAACTTAATTTAAATGCAGCGCATGTTTATAGTTCTGTATTTTTGAATAGTTTCATTCAATTTATCTTTTCAAATCATAAAACATATTTGAACACTTCGTGAGTTTATTTTTAAATTAAAAATAAGGTATTTAACTTAGATTTTACTGATTTTTCTCCCTTTGGTTTTTTCTTTACAGTACATGGGATGCATTGAGGTGCTGAAATCAATGCGATCCCTGGACTTCACCACACGCACTCAAGTGACAAGGTAAGCTGGTAACCGTCATATCTGCCAGTGTAGATGTGTAGTATTAATTGAAGTGTGAAGAGTTTTATTTATATATATATATATATATATTTATATATATACTTTAGCATGGCCAATAGATTTACACTTGTCACATTAGTCTGTTTCGATCAAGAGCCACAACTTTGAATTTGAAGTTTCCGTTGCAGTGGAGCTGTCCAATAACTCATGCACTTGCAAGAACTAAATGCATGAAGACAGCATTATAGTGTGGGACTGTTAAGAGATAAACAGAGCTGCTGTATTTGTGTTCAATGGCATCAAAGGCCAGAAGGTTACACATTAAACTATGCCTCAGGGCCTTACTATGTCTGTGTCTTGGTGTTTTTATGCCCTACACGTCATGTTATTGTTATAAAAAACAGGGATTTTTTGCAGTCCTCAACCTCATGGGAGAAGTCCTTTTCCCCACTCCCTCCCTGTCTGCCTCGCTCTCCGTCTCTCACCCTCTCCTCTCTCCTGCACAATCGATCGGCGGTAATCTGAGCCCACCGTGCATCCGAGGCTTAAGTGCAGGGGGGAGGAGGTAGCAGAGATGGAGTGATGGAGAGGGAGATCTATTATTGATGATGTTCGTTAATGACTGTAGAAAGCTGCAGTGGTCCCCGTGAACGCACCCTGCTGGATAATGTCTGCGGCTGTAACTTCTTGAGGGGGGAGGAGGAGGAGGAGGAGGAAGATGTCCACAACAAAGCAGCAAAACAAAATGTTTGCACTGGGAGTAGCCATAGAGAGTAAGATGTCTGGTCTTGTTTTTATGTGACTGACTGAGTCATGATTATTTCCAGAAATAATGAATGTTTTTTGTTTGCATTCCTGTCGTGGTTGATTTTAAAGTCCCGTTTAAGTGTGTTTAGCCCTCGGTCAAGGTCAGAGGGGCCCTTTTCACCTAGAAGCTCACAAAAGGCATTTTTTAAAAATTCAAAATAGGTTGAAGTCCTCCATGATGCTAACAATACAAGGCTTTTGTTCCTGGGTCTTTCCTTACTTTGTTTGCCAAAGTCGTGATATGTGTGTACGTGAATTGCTGGATATCATTTAAAGGCAGCACAGTAAGGGCTTACATATCCATTCAGAACGGGCCATTCTTCAGCTTCCTGACTTATACACAACTTGATTTAGTCCTGGAAGACCACAACGAAACAGTCAGCAGCTTCCAGTATTTCAAAAATGTAATTCAGCTCCAGGATTTAAAGAAGGTGCTTTCTCTTAACAGTCCTCTCTGTGTTTTTTGCCGTTTAACTGCAAAATGAGTGAAACGAGGTGCAGCATTTTATTGTAGTCGAAAACAACAGCTCATCTCTCCCCCCTCCTCTGTCTCCTCCTCCTCCTCTTCCTCCCTCTGCTCTCGCATCAGCATGAGTCATTCGAACATTGTGGTGTTTTTCAAAAATCCCTGAGAAGACTTTTACTCGAGATGGGGCCCGGGACGCTGCTTTTTAAATATTTACGAGCCACTTGATAGGGGCAGCTCGGTTCTTGATTGTTCCCACTGTCCCCTGGCAGAGAGCGTGTGAGCTCCCGCCTCAAATCCACTTTATGGCTCAGCCGTGCCATCACGCTTACACGGGGACAGACCCTTTAAATGCCCATTAGGCAGTCATTCCCAGGAGTTATATCAGTTTTATCGCCAACTTGTAACAAATGTGTAGGGAGAATTGCACTGCAGAAAATAAATGCTAATGCTAAATGCCCTAAAGAGGTCTTATAGACTATTTACTTTTTTATTTTCTTCATCTGATGCTGTTTATTCTCCCATAATTTGGGGATTTAAATTCCCAAATTATTCATCGACAGATGAATACTGTTATTGTTTTCTTTCTCGGGTTAACATTTCCAACATTAACGGTAAAGCTAGATAAGAATGTTGTGACTTTCTTATCTATTTTCGTGACCTTTGAACTACGATTTGCCTACGACCTATGGGCTTGTTTGAAGGAAGGGAAAACGTCTGTTCATGTTTAACCTAACGTTTCCATTACTGTGGGGCGGCGTTTTGTGTTGTGACTCAGTTTTCTGTATTTTTGCACAGACAACACGAGTCCATATGATTTATACGTTAAATATTATTATTAAAAATGGCTGAAAAGTGACCAGTATATTCATCTTTAGTCTGATCTGAAATCTTTCTTCATGTTTCTCTTTAGGGAAGCCATCAACAGACTGTGCGAAGCTGTGCCAGGTGGAAAGGGGGCTTGGAGGAAGAAGGTTAACAGTAATTTATAATTCTAACATACATGCAGTACTTTTGACAAGCAGTCAATAGTAATTTTATATACACACAATAGAGGTGGGGGAAAAATCGATACTGTGTAGCATCGTGATATTTTGTTTGCTAATAATGTATGGATACAGGGACAGCAGAAATCGATATTTTGTTACAAAAAGGTTTTTGTGCTGTGACTTCAGAGCATGTTGATCCTTTTTCTGAGCAAGAATCCTGACATTCCTTCACTGTCCAAATGTGTTTAACTTTTTATGGCAGCAATAAACATGACAGTTTACTTATTTTAATTTAAGACATATTTTATTTTAATTAATTTTAAAACTTTTTTATTTAATGTAAAATTATATTTTGTTTTAATTTACTTTCAAATTCTTCAGTTGCTGAAGGGGCTGCATAGTTTTCATAAACTGCATAGTTCAGAATAGCTATAATTGTACCAGATGGTTGATTCAGTTAAGTTGGACTAGACTGTAATACAAACCGTTCAGTTTGTCAACAATAAAACTGAAATGAGAGAAAGACTGAGTGTGAGACTTTGATATTAGATAAAATAAATATTGATAAAGTTTACCTTTATGTACAGAATCTGAATATCGCAAAATATTTTTAAAAATTGCAATAATATCGTATCGTGCGTTAAGTATCGTGATAATATCGTATCGTGGGATGTATGGTGATTCCCACCTCTAACACACAATATATATGTATTAAAATAACAACAAAGGGTAGAACGGACTGCTGCTGCTCCATGTGGCTGTTTTTCTGGTAACTAATATACAGTATGACATTTTTATCTGTATCTACAACTGAAACTATATAACTGTAATTTTCATTGCATCCTTTATTTTGTAGGTTCCAAACAAAGCTCTGCAGTCAGTCATGGGGAAGAGTAACCTACGATTTGCAGGCATGAGCATCGCAGTCAATATTTCCATCGATGGTATTAATCTGCTCATTCCTACCACACGACAGGTTAGCTGATACTTATTTAAGGTGGCGAATGTACTTGCATGACCACAATGTGATTAAGACCTTTATGATGTGCCAGCTATTATTTTTGCATTTGTCTTTATTCCTATAGCTTAGCTTTACATAGACGTTAGCATATTTTCTCCTAACTGTTAATCACTGGGTAAAATATGTGTGAAATCACTGATGAGATAAAAAACAAAACTCTTTGTTGGAAGTTTGTAGTGAACAATTTTACGCTCCTATGTGAATATTATAAATAAATACCACTTTTGTGAGGTACAGAGTCAATCAAACCTTTAATTGGGACTTTGCCCAGTTGTCCATTATGTGTAGATACAACAGGTTCATCGCTTGAGTTAGGCGCCTTTTTTATGCTTGAATGATTAATAGGCCAGAGTTAGGTGGTTAAACAAATTTAAAAAACCCATGAAAACTGTTAAAAAGCAGCAAATGTCCAAAGAAAAAACTGGAGGGCTGTTGCTCAAGACCACTTTAAAAGAATTCAAAGAAATTTTAGCTCCTTGGAAGCAAAATATGAAGAAATGAGGGGTGGGTCAAAACTTTTACACAGTACTGTACATTCATTGACAAAATAACGAATGGCTTCCTTTTTCTTTCAGGTGATAGCTCATCATCCCTTGCAGTCCATCTCATTTGCCTCTGGGGGAGACACAGTGAGTGCAGCATTTAATATTTACTCTCCATTAAATTGTTGGAATGAACATTTTGCCTATGCAAATATGTATGACTTGAATTAATCGTTAACAGTCTCAAGCTTAAAAAATTACTGATGGTTTTGATTTATCGAGCTGATTTCCCCCAAACTAATATGTTGCAGGACACACCTGATTATGTTGCATATGTGTCCAAAGACCCAGTGAATCAGAGAGGTATGTTCTAAAGTACTGCTGTCAGTGTTGCCTTTTATTACTGTGGATTATAACATTACTATTGTGATATCTATAGACAGTTTTTCTTAAAAATGCTTTGATTCCACCTCTAACTGTATTATGTGGTTTGTCTGTGGCTTAATTACAATTATTATGGGTTTAGGGTGAGTGAGACTGTAACAAAAACAGTACAAAATCATTTAAAAACAATATTTTATTAGCAATATTGATGATTTGATTTTAGCATTTACATTGTAAACATATTAGTATTTAATTTTTAAACATCACAATTATTAAAAGAAAACTAAAGTATATAAAATGTCGTAATATGCCGGTATCGTAAACCAGTATTGTTATAAAATATCCGCCTATTGCACCACAAAATAAACTTTGTTGGAAATTAAATAGCTAATAAACATTGTGTTTGCTGATGTCTTAAAAAAAATTAATATTTTAAAAATCCACATATGTAGAAGCCAATAAACTATTGGCTCATTGCTGTACCGGGAGTTTGAATAGCTCGTGGCAACTTTTTAACTCCTCACTGGCTCTCTCTCTTTTTCTTTTAGCATGTCATATCCTGGAGTGCTCAGATGGTTTAGCCCAAAGTGTCATCAGTACCCTCGGCCAAGCCTTCGAGCTGCAGTTCAAACAGTATCTGCACAGTCCACCAAAAACCATGACATCTGTGGAGAGGTAACAGAAAGTCCTGCCACTTCTCACGTACTTAACTGGATGAAAAAGAGTTTTTGTTACTCTCCTTAAAATCAGTGACATCGGTGAAGCGGTGGGATAATGACTCATAAATTATCCCAGCGTGTCAAATAGAAAAATCTAGTATGTTGACTTCATGTAACAAAAGCACCAAAAAACACTTCAGGTTAAGACTCCCAGGACTGTATACATCCCAAGCATTCTTACCAGCAGCTTGTTTGTTTACTGCACATTTTATACATATATATATAGTCATATATATATACCTGTATATACAAACTTCGGTTGCTTGTGTATTAGGGCTGCCACAAACGATTATTTTGATAGTCCACTAGTCACCAATTATTTTTGCGATTAGTCGACTAATCAGATCATGCATCCATTGGACGTAAAACATACAGCTTATTGCACCAGCAGCATCTGATCTTATATAACTATCATTAGCTTACAGCTTTAAGTGTTTAAGTTATGTGCTAACTAAAAATAAAGACAAGATGATAGTTTATTAAATTCTAATGAAATTTGCAGATTGTTTCGGTGAAGTTTAATAAACTCCTTGCTATCTAAAATATAACGGGACACCGGAGTATATTCTCCAGCATCTCACACTTCTGATAATCAGTTGTCTGCTTGATGTTTGTTCAGCTGTGTAAAAACTATAACTTTAATCTCAGCCAAACCGATTTACTCAGGAACAAATAAAATACTAAAAAAAAAGCCAAACAATAACATTTTAAGTTATCTAAGTGACTTATATATCATGTTTAACCTGAGTAGAGAATGGTGGTGGGTTTGAAAACGATCTGTCAGGAGTCCGGTGTTCTCACGGCTCTAGTGAGCCTAGCCCCCGGCTAGCTATCGAGCTAGTGGGTAACAGACGTCTCCGAAAACGTCAGAGCGCTTTTGAAAATATGTGGTGTCTTGATAAACTGAGCAGATATTTGAGGTTTACACAGCTACATTCTCGCCTGAAAATATGTTAAACGTTTATTTTGTGACCCAGAAAGAATAATAAGTGTATTATTAAAACCAACTAGCTGCCGCCATTGTTGGAAACTGAGCTGGGCCGTGCTATGAATTCTAGGACACAGCTTCTTCTTCTTCGGGGTTTAACGGCAGCTGGCATCCTTGTACATACAGTGCTGCCATCTTCTGTTTCAGTCCGTTATTACACTCTTAAATCCTACTACTTATTCCTGCGTCTTTTGTGATCTTACAAAGCTTCAAACGATGCGTCGACTATTAAATTAGTCGTCGACGATTTTGATAGTCGACGTAAGCGTGACTAGTCGACTAATCGTGGCAGCCCTATTGTGTATATAGGACTACCTTGTGTCTTCCTTTTATATTTTACTTTCACTTGCTGTAAGAGCTCTGTAACACCAAAATTTCTCATCTGTGGGATAATAAAGGTTTATTCTATTCTATTCTAAGCATCCAGCAGAAAGAGCTTAGCCACCACCAACCTGATCTAGTTTAGAGTTCTCAGATTTCTTTCTTATTTATTACAAGGAGATGTGATACTTTGTTCTTGTATTTCTTCAAAATCAGGCTCACAGTGTTGTAAATACATAGATTTTCTCACATATGAGATGCCACTGCAGTCACCAGAATAACTCCAGACAAGCAGTTTTTTTCTTCCTGGTTTCAAATAAACAAATCTTCTCAATTTCGGATGTGGAGATGTTACTTGATCAGAACAAATCAATTTAAGAACGCCGATTTCCTCCTCAAATTAATGCTGTAGTGTTAACATCATTATAGAAATGAATACATAATCATATTTGGAAGTTGTGGTTAAAATACTGTTTTTTGCTGTCTTTATTCGGACCTGTAGTTCTGTTGTCAGACTTACACTCACAGTATATTTCTCCTCAGGTCTGCCAGGACAGAAGAACCAATTTGGAGGGATGATGAGGACTTCTCTGAGCCGGATTACTATAACCGTATTCCAGGGAAGGAGCCTCCTGTTGGAGGTGTAGTAGACTCCAGACTCAGGCCCAGTGGGACCCTCCTTGGTCACATGCACACTCAACCACAGAGCAAGACAGCAGCTCAGGTGAGTATCCTGACATGGCTATAGAAATACTGTTAAATCAGGCTCTGCATGTTGATATGGTAGCCTTAGTTCTACTGTAGCTGAATCCAGTTTTGAGGTAATTGCATGTTGTGTATTTATATTTTTCTATTTGTACGGTGTATTTCTGCTTCTCTAAGGCTACGTCCACACGTACACGGGTATTTTTGAAAACGGAGATTTTCCGTTTTCGTTTTAAAAAATAATCCCGTCCACACGTAAAGGCAGAAATGAAGGAAAACGCTGCTAGGAACATGCCAAAGCAGCAGGTGGCGCTATATTCCTAACCGTGTAGAAATGTTGGCCAATCAGAAGTCTAGAAGCCTCGGTGGGAAATAGTAAACAAAGTTGGGGCATAGAAGCAGAACCAAGTGGTATGTGTGGAGGGACAGTAACTGTGTGTATATGTAAGCATTTAAACACTGCAGAGAGTACAATTAACAGTAACAGTATTGTAGAAATTCATTTCACCGAAACAATAACGCGGCTCACACTGTGACGTCAAAAAAGGCGCACACCTTTGATGCTGCGTTTTCTCCGTTTTTCTCGTCCACATGTAAATGCAAAAACGGAGTTTTAGAAAATATCCACCCTGTTTTTAGTTTTTAGAAATCTCCGTTTTCAGTGACCGAAAACGCCGTTTACGTGTGGACGAAAGGTGCAAACGCATAGAAAAATCTGCGTTTTCAAAAATACCCGGGTACGTGTGGACATAGCCTTAATTTCATCGAGAAGACCTCCGGTGCATTTTTGTGTAAAACTGTAAAACCTTCCTGCTTGTACTACAGACTGAACTAAAACATCTGCTCATTATCATGAAGTATTGGATTAATGTTTAGAACAGAACTCTCTGACTTCTCCCTCGTGAACTGGTGACTGATGTGATTTCATGCTCCTGCCTCATATCGTTACATGGAATTAAAGCAGAGGATCATGAAAATATACTCCATAACTGTGCCTGCAGCATAATTGCCTAAGACAAATACGATTACACAAAGAGCCTCGGGTTCTCTGTAGCCTATCAGGTGAAAGGACCCATCGCCCCCTTTGTTGCAACTTGTTCACAACAGGGTGACATCCTGCAGCTAATGTTTCAAATAGAGTGCTTCGAAACTACATTATGCAGGGACACGAGACGAGAGTTCTTGGTTATACAGATCCAGATGTGTTTAGGTTGTGTTCTTGTGGTGTGATTATGTGTTAGCAGATGAGCTCACCAGCCAGGAGAGATCAAGCGTCTCACCAGCCTGGTCAGCTGTGTTATGAGCTTCACTGGGACACGGAGACAACCTGCAGCTCAGGTGAGACATCCTGTGGCGGGGAGCAGCTATAACAGCTAAAACATTGTGACCTTTTAGGTTAGTTTTTATAATACACTTGTTATATAGAGGTGATGTACTTAACTGGGGGGATTTCAAACAGGTTTTTAAATGAAGGATTTTTTATTTATTTTTTAAAATATATGAGTTGCAACGTTTTCTAGTCACATACTAAACAATGAGGATTGTCAGATTTGTTTTGTGTATATATTTATGTTAAATTGTCTCTAAAGGAGGTTAGTTGTTTTTTTCCCATCCTTATTGTATTACAAAGCTAATCATCACAGTCCTCGTTGCCTGAGGGAGAGAGGAGCTCAGCGTTTGCCCTCTTAATTAACAGAAATAGGATCTTGGCATTTTTTAATGAGGCCCCCTTCATGCTTCATATTGTTTATCATCTTTAACTAGACTGATGCTAGGAGGATGATCAAGATAGGTACGACAATTAACTTTTTCCTTTCAAAAATATAGAAAATAATAGTTAGACTTTTAGCAGTTGGAAATTATAAGTGATATTTTGTGATTTTTCTTTTATATAATCAGTTGTTTCCGTTAGCAGCAAACAGTGCTGTAGCACGGGGCAGAAACTAGTGAATGAAACGCATTTTGTGCGCACCTTTCTGTCTTAGGTCTGACATCAGATGGTTATTTGTGTGCTGACGGTCAGCCTCCGGGCAGCAGAGACTATGAGGAGCATCAATATGTTAACACTCAGAGTCTGGAAAACCTGGATTCACTCACGCAGGGTCCTGATGGGCACAGAGGCACCAGGGCACCAGAGAGTCCCAAAAAGGATCTCTTTGACATGAGTAAGTCCTGCCTATGACATCTTCGGACATATATATATAACAGAACGACAGCCAGACTTTCTCTCAAGTGTTTGATTCCCAGCAGATTCCCTTTTTCACACCGTCCTTTTACGATCAAGCCACGGATCTTTTGCTTGTTAGGCAGACCACTACACTATGAGGAAACAACAAAACCACTACCTTGTGAAACATCTCAAGCGCCTTTGTCGTCTCTGTAGGGCCCTTTGAGGATGCCCTGAAACTCCACGAGGCCTGTGGTGTCGGGTCCACTATATCTGGAGGCGCTGGTGCTGAGGGAGGAGTGGGAGGTGGTCGGGCGTTGGAGGATCAGTGGCCCAGCCCTCCACGACGCAGAGCCCCTGTTGCTCCAAACGAGGAGCAGCTTCGCCGTGAGCCCTGGTACCACAGCCGGATGAGCCGACGAGACGCAGAAAAACTCCTGAGCCGGGACGGAGATTTCCTGGTAAGGGAGAGCACGACCAATCCTGGCCAGTATGTGCTAAGCGGCCTGCACCGTGGCCTCCCTAAACACTTACTGCTAGTGGACCCTGAAGGAGTGGTGAGTCTCTTAAGAAGTCGTTTCAATAAATCACACTGCTTATTTGCTTTATTATGAAGTTACACCGGTGTACTCCTTTTGTTTTGCTTTTCCCTTCAAAAAAAAGGTCCGGACCAAAGACATGTTATTTGAGAGCATAACCCACCTCGTCTCGTTTCACCTGAAGAATGAGCTGCCTATTGTAGCAGCAGAAAGTGAGCTTCATCTCAAACGGGGTGTGAGGAGGAAGCAGTGAATTACCTGGACCTGTGTGGGACTGTAAGATAGCAGTATACACTATGGACTTTTCAAACCAGATACATGAATCATTTAAGGGATTATAATGCAGCCATAAAGCAAGGAGTGCATGCTAACATTATCATTTTAAAAAGCATTGCTATTTCTTTACATTGTTGAGGTGTTCATTTTGTCTTTAACTGCAAAGGGAGGTTCACATTTTAGCATGTAGATTATTTAGATTCACACACTTGGTTACAATAGATCTAAGTAGAAATAATGTAGTATTTCTTTCTCTCTCATTCTACAGTGCTAAATTCCCATACAAAAAACATAAAAACTGAATCTAGGACTCATTATGGGATGATTTTTCAACGGGAAGAAAGAATATCAGCAATACTTTCTTTCCATGGACAATCCTTCTAAGGAGTCTGCAGTGTCTGATATATCCCTGTACATCTGCTTGTTGACTACCAGGATAAACCAAATATCCCTCATCTGTCATAAACTCCTCAGCATGCAGTTATTAAGCTAACAAACCAACCAGGATCCACAGTCTGTGCTGTGCCCGAGCTGGATAATCACCAACCGAGGTCAAAAATTTAACCGACAACCCGTCTGGAGAGGAGCTAACCTCAGGAAATCACAAAAGGATTTAATGCACAGTGAAGAAAAGCCTGTAATTGTGAAGTGCTTCCTTTAAACCACAACTTGCATGACTAGTAAGTCACAGGTTATTCAAATCAACCAGTTGTGGGAATCACCAGAACAAACTGTCACTAATTTTCTGGTGCACCAAAAAAAATTCAAAACAAGACGTCCAGTTCGTCCAGTAGTTCATCTCGGTACAAATGCAGGAAATGAAAATTCTGCAACTGTTTAGAATGTAAAGACTGTTAAATGCTCATGTTCAAGGTCTGCAGTATCTGAATTTGTAACAGCCACGAAGCCTTTATTGTTTCTCTGAGCTATTTTTAAAAAAAAAGCATAATCATGATACACTGATTAGCCCCAACATTAAAACCAGTGACAGGGGAAGCGCACATCACTGATTTACCTGGGAAACATTGGGTCCTGGCATTCAAGTGGAAGCTATCTCGAGACATCAACCACATAAACAAGTTCCAAGTAACAGCAACCTCAAGTGTTTTCCTCAGGAACAGTTGCAGAACATGACAAACAGTGCAAGCTGTTGAAGCAGCCCGCCTCCCTGCAGATTCTGTTTTCGGCCACGAGATGGGCCAGAACAAGCCAATCCACTGCACCAACTCCATGCAAAGAGCCAGACAGCACGGCGCACCCCAAAACATCACCTGTCGCTGCACCGATCGGTCAGAGCCGTTTAGGTGGAACAAGCGGGATCTACACAACGGATGGTTTTAATGTGGCTCATTAGTGTATTTATCAGTGCAGTGGAGATCGATACATTGTCCTGACTGAGAAGTTTGATCACATTTGCTATTAAATCTGCTATTTGTGCTGTTTGTAAGGGCTGTTCGTTATTTTAGGAAGTCACGTGTGGTAAAAACTCCTCCGCATTAATGCTCAGTATAGCCATGCCCGTTCTCCCCAGCCTCTCCCACTTCAGTGCCTTAATAACTACACTGACAGGCGTTTGTGTCAGCGTGTATATAATGTGCATTTATGCTCTTGTTGCAAAAGAACAGTTTTCTTGCCACGCCAATGAGTAAATGAACAAACTTCAGGATGATTTAAAGTTGTGTACATGTAAACAGTAATGGAAGCTGCTCTTGTTTTGGGGTGAATGAGTAATACTGTCTATGATGGTCTTAAATGTTATCGTCTTATGTGTGTCCCTCAGAGTTTTTAAGTCCGAGGTCAGTCATAGACATGTTAAAGAAGGAGCTTAATTTTTCCCAGCTCAGGGAAGTGCATCACTTTATTGTCCTTATTCCCTGTCTGTACATTTTACTGACTTGCTGGTGTGTTTTTGCTCCACGTTTCATTCCCAGTTTTGACAGTGTAATACTTTAAAATTATTTTGTCTGCTTTCTGCCCTTCCCCCCCTCTCTGTTCTTGGCTACTTAAGTTTAATCAGGCCCTCCTTTGTTCTTAGCCTCATAAATGCACATAAAGATGAGGTAAACTTCAACAGTTTTTTGTGAGATCCAGATCATTGTCATTCTTTTGTATCTCCCCTCAGGAATTTCCTGGACCTTTTCTTCTATGATTAACTGACTGACCCTTTTGTTAATAAAATGTATTAAAAAAGGGTGGGTTGTCATTTGTGAGTAGAAGTTTAACCATCTAACAACAAGCAAAAGATCCATGTTTAGATCCCACCTAATAGGGCACAAATCCCACTGGGGTTGTGTTAGGAACGGCATCGGATGATCAAAAATGCAGTGCAACTTTTTGTGAATAGGGAAGCAGCTGAAAGTTGTTTACACCGTGTTTTTAATCCTCAAAGTATAAATGGTTGTATGCACTAGGGCTGCCACGATTAGTCGACTATCGACGACTAATTTAATAGTTGACGCGTCGTTTGAAGCTTTGTAAGATCACAAAAGACACAGGAATAAGTAGTAGGATTTAAGAGTGTAATATCGGACTGAAACAGAAGATGGCAGCACTGCATGCACAAGGATGCCAGCTGCCGTTAAACCCCGAAGAAGAAGAAACTGTCCCAGAATTCATAGCGCAACCCTGCTCAGTTTCCAACAATGGCGGCAGCTATTTAGTTTTAATGTTAGTTTTATTATTGTTTCTGGGTCACAAAATAAACGTTTAACATATTTTCAGGCGGGAACTTCAAATATCTGCTCAGTTTATCAAGACACCACATATTTTCAAAACCGCTCCGACGTTTTCGGAGATGTCTGTTAGCCACTAGCTCGATAGCTAGCCGGGGTTCAAGGCTCACTAGAGCCCGTGAGAACACCGGCAAATCATTTTCAAACCCACCGCTGTCTTTCGCTACTCAGGTTAAACATATATGAGTCACTTAGATAACTTAAAAATGTTATTGTTTGGCTTTTTTCAGTATTTTATTTGTTCCTGAGTAAATCGGTTTGGCTGAGATTAAAGTTATAGTTTTTACACAGCTGAATAAACATCAAGCAGACAGCTGATTATCAGAAGTGTGAGATGCTCAAGAATATACTCCGGTGTCCCGTTATATTTTAGATAGCAAGGAGTTTATTAAACTTCACCGAAACAATCTGCAAATTTCATTAAAATGTAATAAACTATCATCTTGTCTTTATTGTTAGTTAGCACATACCTTAAACACTTAAAGCTGTAAGCTAGTGATAGTTATATAAGAGCAGATGCTGCTGGTGCAATAAGCTGTAGTTTTATGTTCAATGGATGATGATCTGATTAGTCAACTAATCGCAAAAATAATCTGTGACTAGTCGACTATCAAAATAATCGTTTGTGGCAGCCCTAGTATGCACGTATTTCAGGTGTCTCTAGCTTCTTTAATGTATGTGTATGGCTGCTGCAGAGGGTCATGGATCAGGATGTCCAGAACAGCATGCTGGCTTACATACTGTGTTTTAAATATGCATTTGACATATTACTATGCATTTTTCTCACACACTCCATATTATGGTTACTGGAATGGATCCTATATTTGTGTGCTAACGTATCGGGTCCACAGTTAATCCCAGAGTCACTCAAAAACAGATGAATGGCAGTATAGGCTGTGGACTCTGAAGCCCAGTGTGTGCTCAGTCAACCGACACTCTTTGATGGATCACTTTAAAAAGAACACAGTGAACCGCACAGAATTTATCTTCTTTTTTTTAATTAAAACTATTATGTAAAAAAAACAAACAAGTCAATGCGTCTGGTATCATCTAAATATCCACTCTGTCACATTCAAATTCTGCTTTCATAAACTCCTCACATACTACACAATAAAGGCACTCCATGTTCCATTTTTCTATCGGTTGTTTGGGTTACTACATTACAAGCATGCAGCTATACCTGACCACAGATCAGTTGTATTTGGCTTTATACTGGGTACTGGTCCCACAGGCTGCTGTGATAGAGCTGCTGTGCTGCCCTGTAGAGGGGACTGGAGCTGAGAGAAACTTGCAGATGCTCTAAATTTCAGTGCCCCTGGTGTGTCATCTTCAGGATCTGGAGTAGCAAATGCTGCACCTCTTCATCCATGCGACCCTGTTGACAGACGATGATGCCATCTTGAAATGAAAGGTAACTGATACTGCAAATAGCAGTCTAAGATACTTGTATTTCCAGAAAAACAATGTTAACCACCAACTAGGGCTGGGCTATATCATACCATTCACGGTAATACCGGTGTAATTTTGGGCAACGATAGGAAAATGACATATCGCGATAGAATATGGGTAAAACGCGCATGCACTGTGCCTATGTTTACATACGCACATGGCAGCGACACAGAATGAGAAGAGCGAAAGCAGATCGTTGAATGAAACGGATGAACCAGAACTGGTTTGTAAAAATGCTGCAACTTCAGTGGTGTGGAACTGCTTTAGCTTTCGTCCGTCAGATACACAACAAAGCACTATTTTTGGTAGAGCATGCTAGCGGGCCGTCGTTATTACCGTATTGTTTGGAAAATACGGCACACTTAAAATCAATCCTTTGATTTTTCTGAAAGTTGACAGTGCCCCTTATAATCCCGTGTGCCTTGTGTATGAATTCTGGTTGTGTTTACTGACCTCGAAACGATTTTATGTACACGGCGCTCGAAAATCTGTCAAATGTTTTAGTACGACTTTGCTAAGCTACGAAGCCGCACCGCTTGATGGATTGTCGGAGCATTACGGCTATTGTAGGCGGAGCCTCGCGGAGTGATACGTACTGTGCTTCAACATAATATTACCGTATTGTGTGTGTATAACCTCTTTTTAAGTTTTGTGGATATTATACATGGTTATGCTGAGGATATGTCGGCCAGTTTCCGCTGGAAACGGCTTTTGGTTAAACTGTCAGCAAGGAATTTGCACTGTTACATTTTTATATAACTTTAATGCACATAAAAAACAGCTGCTTGTTTAAGTGAAAATACATTGATGGGTTTTTTGCACTAATAAAGTTGTGGAGTTGTAAAGTATTTTGTCTAGTGTCAATTATATCGTCAGTTATATCGTTATCGCAAATTTTCAAATGTATTTCGTGATAAAGATTTTTGGCTCTACCACCAACTAAACATTACAATAACTGTCCCATTTTAAGAGAGGCATCAAGAAGACAATTCCTACCTGCTAAAAGCATTAAAGGTAAGCAACTATGCAGCCAGCTCAACAACATAGAACAATAAATTATAGCTAGCATGCCAAAAGGTAACAACAAATGTCTACATTTGTTGTGGTAGAGAAATATGATGAAGCTACTGGGAAAAAAATAGAAATTTGAGTTCCTTTTCTTTAAAACCTCGTCTGAAATTATGCTTTGCTCAGAAAGATGACAGACACATTTTTATCTATTTATTTATTTATTCATCTGTCTTAAATTATATTTATTTTTTATCATTTAAGACAGATGAACTGAACACTAAAAATCACTGTGATCTAGATAAATCAACTGAACTGACCCCTCAGGCTCCTATTAGATATACCTTTGGTATCAATTTGACATCGACTTTGAGGTCAAGGTCACTGAGATCTAAATTTGTCTGAGATTTATAGTAGATACACCTTTGTATCAGTTTGAAACTCCTATGTTGCATCATTCTGGAGTTATCACACTCATAAACGTGTGTGTTAACGTTGCCTGCCTGGCAGGATGACTACAGTACTCTGTCTTTTACAGCTGAGGGTTAAAAAGTCCGAACAACAGGGTCAACAATGTGTACGCACGTGATGTAATTATACAAAGACTGCTGTGGTGTGATCCAAAGTAGACACACACGCAAACAAATCCTCAACAAATTTCCATTTCAGTCCTAATTGTTGTGCATATGAGTGCACTGAACTGACCTGCACAGCTGCCAGTAAGTGTGAGCGGTATACAGTCACCACTTGTTTGTGCTTTCTCTCCCAATCCTGCAAAAAAAGACATTATTATCATATTACAGTACAAATCTGTCTACAACCCAGTCAGGCCTTTCCAGTCATCAAGTGTAGATCTTTTAACTGTTCCCAGAATTAGATCCAAGTGCACTAAAAGCTGACTTCAGTTATTGTGGTTGTGTTCATTTGAATAAGCTCCCTGCTGGCCTCAGATCAATTATATCTATCCAAACATTTAGAAGGAAAAACCAATCAAAACCTTTTTATTCGTCCAGACTTATGAGTACATTTTCATGTTGAGTCTAATAGATCACCTGGAGCTGTTGAGTGAGGATGGCGATCCTATTCTGCAGAGCCATTTGCTGTCCAGGGTTACCGTGATGGGTTGATGAGGAGGAAGAGGTGATTCCGAGAGGAGGCGAGAGAGCACCCAGGGCCTCTTTCAGTCGGAACACCTCCTTTGACAGCTCTGTTATCTGCACACACATTGAACACATCACTTTTCACAACCTTGTTCTTCAAGAGCAGCCGTGAACTTCATGAACAGCTAGCATCTCACCTTGCGGTCCTTCTCTTTCACGAGGCTCTGCGATTCCTGGATGTCTTTGTGGAGTTCCTGGATATGGGTCGACTGGGCTTGTAGTTCAGCAAGTTGTTTTTGAACGGTGGCGAGCTGCGACTCTGCGACCTGCCGCTCACTCTTGTTAAAGAGTGCCTCCCTTTGTACCTGGAATACCTGCAGTAGACAAATAATCCCAACAGTCTCATCCTGCCTCTTAATAAAAACAAATCTCTGCATTTAACCGTTTAGTTTATTATTTAAATGCAACAGCAGATGTGAAGGAAAATTCAATTTGGAGTGTCACTAAAGTGAGATTAGATGTACTTTATTTATCCCACGTTTGGGAAGTTAATTTTTTTACAGCAATTAAAATCACTTAAATGCAAAAATATATAATAAAAACTTAAATTAGTAGGATAGTTGTATTGCTTTCTGCTGTTTTGTTATATTTTGAATTGGTACTGCACAAGCAAATTTAGTACATGACTCAGTACACATAAGGATGGGTCATTGCAGCAAAAAGAAGTACAGAAGTAATGGAGTGGGACAGCGGTCCCCAACCTTTTTTGCGCCACGGACCGGTTTATGCCCGACAATATTTTAATGGACCAGCCTTTAAGGCAGCGGTCCCCAACCCCCGGGCCTCGGACCGGTACCGGTCCGTGAGTCGTTTGGTACCGGGCCACGAGAGTTGAGGCTCAGGTGTGAAATGTATAGTTTTCAGGGTTTTTATCGGTTTTCAGTGTTATTTTGTTATCGTTTTTATCGTTTACTCGGTTTTCCTGGGTCTTTTCACGTGTGTTATGAATAAATTTTCTTTTTTTGGTACCGGTACTAGTTTTATTTTGTTGTATTCATCCGCGACACCTTAAAGGCCGGTCCATGAAAATATTGTCGGGCATAAACCGGTCCGTGGCGCAAAAAAGGTTGGAGACCGCTGCTTTAAGGTGTCGCGGATAAATACAACAAAATAAAACTAGTACCAGTACCGAAAAAAAGAAAGACCCAGGAAAACCAAGTAAACGATAAAAACGGTAACAAAATAACGCTGAAAACCGATAAAAACCTTGAAAACTATACATTTCACACCTGAGCCTCAACTCTCGCGGCCCGGTACCAAACGACTCACGGACCGGTACCGGTCCGAGGCCCGGGGGTTGGGGACCGCTGGAGTAGGATAATGTAAAGGCAGGCAGGAGGGCATCAAGGCCCACGGCTACTGCTGCTGTTGCAAACAATAACATCTGAGGTCTCACATAATATCATAGACACACAGACCTCAGTGCAGGTCTTCTCGTGTTTCCGAGTAAGATCGTTGAAACGGGCCGTGACGGCGTTGATCTCAGCCTGCAAAGAGAGCCGAAGGGCCTCGTGATCCTCCTTAGAAATCAGACCCTGTTCTGCAGCCTTCTGGGATTTCAGCTCTCTCAGTTCCATCTCCTTCTCACTCAGAGCATCCCGAGCTGCTGCTGCACCGCTCTCACTTTCCTGCAGGGCGTGCTGGAGCTCTGCCTGTGAGACGAGCCGGGATTAACTGAAGAGTTTTATTCCGTCTGACCATGTGTGCATTTAAAACAAACTTCTAAAATGTGGAAATTCAATATCAGTATTATTATCATTATATGCCATTTAATAATATGCAAGATGGCAAGGTTCATTAACAAGGGATCTGTTTGTTCAAGAGTTGTGGCTGAATAAAATTAAAAGCAGAAGGAGAAGTCAACTAAAAGCTCTCACTTCTCTCCATACCTCAATAAACAATTTAAAGAAACTGCAAATGCCCATTTTGTAATTCATTGTATTTAATATTAAAGATTTTTCAGGAAAAATGGAGGCATCATTCAGGCCCTGAAGTTTCATGCTTCAGATAAAATGTATTAATTTTCACTGCAGGCAGATTCACTCACAATTAGCTTTTTACAGAACAATTACAGCAACTTATTACTGTATATTGTGTATGTGAGTTAAGGTGATGAAAGAATGTGAACCTGTCCTTTAAAAGTGGAGGAGATGGTTTTCCTTCCATTTATCAACAAGCGAGTCTATATTTAACATATTTAAGAAGAGCTCGGCCTTATCAGCTACTTTTGATCACTGACCTTTTGATCTGTTATTATCATATTTGTACATTTCTGCTGACCTTGACTTTCTCATGCTCCTCTTTGGGAATGGCATCCTGCATGGCCTGCAGTTTAGCCTCCAGTGAGGCAGCCTGCTCCTCAGCGTGGCCCCGAAGGGTTTTTTCTTCCTGGAGCTCCTGCAGTGTCTGAGCGAGTTGTTCTGACACCGCAGACAGCGCCTCTTTGTGTTTCACAAGTGGCACCGTGTCCTTCAGCTGCAGGGCGTCCTGTGCCCGGCTCTCTCGCTCGGCGCACAGACAATCCAGAGCCTGAGCCGCTTCCTGCCTCGCTACTTCAAGTTCTTCTCTCACTGCTGCTAAGGAGCGTCTGGAGTGCTCTGATTGGACAGAGGCACAAATAATAACACGTGAACTCAACCTGTGAACTAAATACAATGGCTTTCTACTCATGCAAAATGACATCGCATTATCAGTTGTACCTGATATGACTGAGGGCTCTGAACTCTCTGAATGCTCTTCCTCCTCTTCATCTTCCTCTTCTCCGTGTGGTGGAGGTCTGAGTCTCTCCAGCTCCAGGAGGGCATCGTTGAGCCTTCTAGCCACATCCGCCCTCTCCCTTGCCAGCTGCTCACACTGGAGTCCCAGATTCACCTGCACCTCCTCCAGCTCCGAGCGGGGCACACATTTCCTCAGTTCTCCCTCCAGCTCGTGCAAACGCTCCTGAAGGCGATGGACCTGATCTCCATCTCCTGCTCCGCCTCCATCTTTTTCTGATAACCTGCTCTCTGCCAGGGCTGCCTCCAACTTAGCAACTTTGTCACGTAGGCACTTCACTGTTTCTGGATCTATTTTGTCTTCTTTCTCCTCTTTCTCCTCTTCCTCTTTCGTAGACTCCTTCTGGGCCAGAGCAGCCTGGAGTTCCTTTACTTTCTCTGTCAGCTGTTTGATTATGTCACTGTCCGAATTGCTCTGACCCCCAGCCTCACCCGTTCTTTTAGAAAGCTCCTCCTCCAACTCTGTCACCCTGGCTCTCAGCTGCTCTGCCTCCTGGCTCGGGCCCTCCTCTGAAGCCCCAGCACCTGCTGCAGCAATATCCCCTATACCACACTCCACAGAAAGCACCCCGACACGCATCTGCTCCTTTAGCTCCTCCAGCTCAGATTTGGAAGAGGCCAACTGCTCCTCCAGCTCACGCAGCTTCTCCTTCAGAGCTGCTGTGTTCTCTGAATCTGCAGCTCCTCCCTGAGAGCGCTCATCGTCACTGCAAAACAACAGAGACTTGAAGTGAAATTAGGAAAACATGCTAGATTCATATGAGTGAGACATTTAGTTATTACAGAAAACAACAAGCACACAAGGTGATGTCCTCAAAAAACAAAAAAACCCAAACGTAATTATAAATATTTAGCCTTTATGAAAACAAGTGACATACAGCTTATTGTTAAACAAACAAGGGTGTAAATGAGTGACTGCTTCAGAATTAGACAACACTCTCTCTGTGTATTATTGAAGTGTTTTGTTGCTTAGCTGCAACACAAATGAGGTTTTATATTCAAAGAAAAATAATACACATGATGCAACAGCAGTCATGAAACCTTATTAGTCATGAGGACTCAATTTGTAAACAAGCACATTTTAGACTAAAGGCCAGAGCCAGTGAACGGGAACTCTTCCTGTGATTCCAGTTTGAAGTGGTAGTATTTCAAATAAATGCTTACTGCTGCTCTTCCACACTTGAAGCCTCTGCTGAAGCCTGGGCCTGAGAGAAGCGCTCCTGAAGGGTTTCATACTCTTTTCTCAGGGTTTCATACTGAACGAGAGGCACAAAGTCCGAACTGGAGGTCTGCATGTCTGTGTCATCCTTCTCGAACATCTCCAACATCTGTACACAACACAGGTGAAACTACAGCTTATTAAAAACTGTTAGGGTCCCCGGGGTCGTCGACCCAGTGTTTTGTGTTTTTGGTTCTTTGATTTTGTTATTTCATTATATTCTAGCGTTGCTTTATGGGTTTAAGAATTATTCTTAGTTTAGGTTCTCTGGGTGGGGTTTGGTTAGAGTTTTAGTGTTCTGGTTTTCTGTCTGCAGTATCCCCACGTCCAGTCAGTGTCTGTGTCTGCCCTGGTCTCACGCCTCTGTTCCCTTTGTTATAGTGCTTGCCTGTGAGTCTGTGTTTTGTTTCCTGTTTTACTTTGAAAGTCCATGTCTCATGTTAATACGTCTGCTTTTGCTTCCCCTTGTCTCGTTAGGCCTGATTTGCCCCAGCTGTGTCTCCCTCCTGTTGCCCATTCCCTGATTGCTCCCTCTGTGTATTTAAGCCCTGTGTTTCAGTTTGTCAGTGTCGCGATCTACTCTTATCTACCCTCATTCATGCTGTGTTACGTTTTGCCATCCAGCAATAAAGCTGAGTTTTGGAAGTACACTTTTGCCTGTCGAGGAGTTTGGAGCACTTTGGGTCCTTTTCCTGCCTTCACACAGCCGTTACATGACAAAAACTCAGTTAGCTTCAATATGTGAGCCCAACAGAATGTGCACAGAAAATTCAGGTAGTGTCGTTAGAGTACCACGTTTTTGTGACAGTGTGAGCACATGAGCATATACTGCCAGTTCAATTCGATTTTACTTCAGTTTATTTAAGTCTTTATTGAGTTTGGACTTGTGGGGAATGAACAATCACACTATAACAGAATGCTTCATAAAACCATCAGCACTAATAAGCTCTGATTAACTTCAACTAGCATAGAACGCCTGCAAAATGCCTCCATGTCTACTGCAAATCTGATGTTGCTGTGGTCTATTTATACCTAAATAAACTAACTGCCTGGTACATTAGTGCACCAAAGTGAAGCATCCCAAAGTTTAAGTGGTCATGACTAATGCTTGAATGAAGGACACTCGGCAACTCTTGAAACAGAATCTTCATCTCCTGCCAGGGAACCAATTAATACACTTTTGACTACCAATTTATCTTTGTTAATGAGTCAACATGTCTGTGCATGTGTGAGAGTAGGTACTTATGCATTAGCTGTGTATTTATGCATTTATGCTGCCTGACCTGAACTTTCAGAACAAGTTCAGCATTCTGGGAAGTAAGTTCCTCTATTTGTTTATGCAGCTCAGCAACAGCTCCTGGGTCTGCAGGGGCAGGAGAGGGGCTGACTGAGTCGATGTCCGTTTGAGAAGAGACCTCATCCTGAGCAGGGGAGGCTCTGGAGCACTTGGAGAGCAGCTTTTCTAGAGCGAAAGTTAAAAAGAAACAAAGACAAAAATAAATCAGCATGACTCCCTGACATGAAAGATGTAAGAATACCCAAGTGGCACAGCAATGACACCGGCATGAGGCTCATGCACGCTCTGTGTGTGGGACGGGAACGTTCACAAATACTTGGATCGCATACCTGGGAAGTCCAGCATTTCATCCAGGTCCTCAGAGTCACTCGCCCCAATACCATGGACTGCTTTCAGTTCCTCAAGCAGTTTGTCCCTCTCTGCCTCTGCCTCCTCCAGACGTTTCTTTAGTTGGGAAAGCTAGTGAGCAAACACACATAATATTAGCCACTGCAGTTGCATTCAAGTACAATTTCAATCACTCAAGGTTTAAACAAAATAAGGGAATGCACGCAAAGCATTAAGGAGACTCTTGTTCAGTACCTCCTCCAAGGCAGAGAGGGCACTCTGCTGCTGCTGCTCCAAGGCTTTGATCTTCTGGAGCAGACGGCCTCTCTCCAGACGCAGCCGCCGAATCTCCTCAAACACCTCCTCGTCTTCAGCCTAAAACAAAACAAGCAAAAAACAAAAACAACCCGACACAAAATAATTCAACCAATAATAGTCTGCCTTTTATGTTAAGATAAAGGAAGAAACCCTTAAAAGCCAAATAAGAACCAACATTACAGCGCTAACCTGGGGTGACTGCTGGGCTTCTTGAGGCTGGGGAGAGGGAGGTGGGGACTGGGACTGATGGGGCTCTGGAGAGTGGGCAGGAGGAGCTGAACTCTGGGACTTTTGGGAAGGTGGCACGCCCTGCATTTGTGAGATTAGCAAAAAAATCAAGAGAATCACATTACACAGATCAATCAACAATCCAGTTAATGTCTTGAGAAGCAATGTTGTAGCTTAGAGATTTCAGCAAAGAAATGATGGTACAATTAGTATGAACAGGGACACCTGCTAATTTTTTCAGAGTGCCAAGTGGAGCTGTAAACTAAAAATTCAGTCACATCTTTTTATTTCCTACAGTCAATCAAAAGAAAATCTTACGTGTAACATATCTCAAGTTTTAAACTAATATCGCTTCATGTTTAGGGTACAGGAGATACTGTAAGTGCTGACAACACTGAACAGAGAAATGTTTCCTGCCCACTAACATGTTTCTTACACTACCTGAAGAGGAGACCGAGGTGGTGGAGGAGCTTTCCGTTTGCGGGGGGTAGTCCCCCCTTGCACTGATGAAGCGGCTGAGGGGGTTTGGGAAGGCTGCATTGAGGTGAGAGGGTGATAACAAGCAAGCAAAGATCAAACTCAACTTAAAAAACAAACAAAAGGGAAAAATGGAGAAAATCAAGATGAGACAAAAGGTCGGCAACTAAAGAGAAAGAAAGCCAACAAAAAGAAAGCAGCACAAAACAAAACAATGACCTCATATTGGAAAACATGCACAATATGATTGCCAAAGTGAGCCATGATCTCATTTATGGAAGGAGTGATGCAGCACAAGAATATGCAACATTACCTCCTCCCCTGCGCCCTCAGAGACTATGTATGCATAGGGAAAGAAACATTAAAGCACTTAAACCTCATCCGCACAGAGACTCAGAAAACAGCTAGAAAAACATGCAGACAATGCCCTGAAATCGCTTTCTAATATGCAGTTTACACGGGTGCCATTCATGTATTATGTAGTAAATCTATGAAAATCTCTCAAATTATTATGAACCAATGTAGCCAGGCATCATGTGCACACCAAATTACCTCCTTCATCTTCTCAAAAAAAAGTCAAACATCTGTTTTCCATGTAGCCTATCAGCAAAGTCTTTGTTGAGAGATAAAAGCGGAAGCAGCCCCACTTTACAATCACGCCCAGCTGTCCTTCTGATCCACTTCCCTCTATTACAGTTGTTTTCCAAAGAGGGCAATGAGAATGTCTGGATCTGGAACATCACAGCAACTCAAACCATACTCATACTCTGGGTCTGATTATCTCTGGAAAGTCGCTGTGTACCATGTGTTACAGTAGGGATCAGAGTAGCTGTGTTTTCACCATTCCCAAACATTCAGCAATTTGATTGATTATCTGAGCTGCACTACTGAGACAGGTCTTTTGAGATCTTAGAACAAAAGCAAATGCAAACACTACTGAAAGCAGACTTGGGCCTCATACCTGAAGGTACTCCATCCTGCAGCATCTCAATGATACGTTGGTTGCCTGTGGTTACGCTGTAGTCGGTAGCTTTGTGTTCGAGGCCGTCGACCAGCTGTGTGTTGGCCCCACCTCTCAGCAGAGCCTCCACAGTCTCAACGCTGTCACTCTCACAGGCCAGCATCAACGCAGACCTGTGACCCCACACAATATATAATTACAAGGTAATAAAAAAATACTTACGATGAGGAATGCAATACAAAAAGAAACTACAGAAGTATTAGAGAATGTTTATTTCTTTCCAGGCCTTCACTTACATATTGTGCATCTCGTTTGGCATGTCAATCATTGCAAAATAAAATATGCTAAAAAAGGGCGCAATGGTTCATTTTGTTCAAAGTTTCCAGTTATAAAAGTCAGGATGTGTTTTGAAAAACAAAAAACAAACACACTGCAGGACACTCAATATGAAGCAGAAAATACTGCAGTTTTTCTTTTTATGCCAAAATTGTGTCTTTTCCCTTGTTAATTTTAACCAGAGGACTGTTCTCTAGTAATCCTCTCCAAGGGGCCATCTAAAGCCAACCCGAAAGCTGTTGCCCCAGCTGGAGATCCTGACCTGCATCCCTCCAAATCTCTCGACTACTGGAGTAATTCTATGGGAATCCTTTCTGCAGACCCAGACTGCTGTGAGAGTAATCCTGTGGAGATTTTATTTTTGTTCTAGCTCAGCTAGAGGGTTCTAGTGGTTTCATGACACTTTCTATTGATGTGAAATTCCAACCTGTTTGACACTTCAGTCATTGCATCTATAAAGATTTCAAGAAACAGGAAATGAAGGCCCAAGCAGTCATACCACTGCCTCACCAAGCCGTGCAAGGAAAACAATATTTGGGATACTATCAATAACAGTTCACTACCTTCCTTGATTATCTTGTATGTTTGCATTTGCACCTCGACCCAATAGAAAGACACACAGTTCCACTCTACTCATCTGGGCTGCCAATATCAGAGGGGTGGCCCCGTCCTGGAAAAAAATAAATAAAAATAAAATTAATTTTTGGTCAGCAAAGACAGCAAACCAAACAGCTAAATTGTCAAACTTACAGTGTCCTGGGCATCCAGATTGGCTTTAAAGTCCCACAGGGTCTCAGTGCAGGACATGCAACCACTGACCGCTGTGAGTATAACCAGCGTTCAGGCGATTAAAAGTTTGCATATAGTACGTTTTGCAATGACGTGATTAAATTCAACTGAATTTCTAAACAGAACGATCAATAAAATCTTGTAATAAGCAAACTGTTACAGAATTAAATAAACTGGTGTAATAATTTTATGCTGTAACAGTGACCTGCAAGATGGAGTGGTGTCCTTCCAATGCTGTCCGTGCAGTCTACCGCCATTCTTTCCTGTTAGAGGAAACAAGCACGCATCATTGGTAACCGGATAAATATTTAAAATAATGGCTATTATTTTTATTAATGATTTCAATAATTAATTGATTAGCTATGGTGTCATTGTTGGGTTTTTCTTTTACCTGTAACAGTCTCTTTAAGCACTCAGACTGGCCATTTTTGGCTGCAAGATGAAGGGCGCTGAAGCCTGCAGTTAGACAGTTACAGGTATTTTATAAACAGCCCTGTGGTTTACAGGAACTATGTTTCTGTTTAATAAAATCCCTCACCAGCCCCATCAGTGACGCTGATGTCTGCACCATGAGAGATGATAACCTCCAGACAATCTAGCCGGCCTCGGGATGCAGAGAGGTGAAACCTGTCAGGAGAAACAGGACATGCCACCACATCTTACAGGTGAGAGGATAAAAATAAAAATGGCTTTTATATCTGTATTTCTATTGCAAAATGTCACAATTAGTGATCCTTCTCATCGGTTAAGTTTCAGCTCAAGATTCTAGTTTTATTTACACTTGTGGTCATAGATTGACATTCCCTAATTATGGGCACGAATGTGACGGTAATTTAAGGTTTTTAAGGATTTCTTTGGACAGTTTTAATTGTCTAAGGTGCACTTTTTGGTAACTGTTGGTAAGTTTCTGGCACAGCTGATATTTGACCACTCTTCTTGGCATAAATGGTAGAGTTCATTTGAACTGGTTGACTTCCTGGTACTACCTGGCTACAAATTTTCAACAGAGTTGAAGGCACAGCAAACTTAGGGACTCAACTTACGCCGACTTGCCCTCAGCATCCAGCTTGGTAGGACAGAGACCTTTTTTGACAATGAGAGCTGAGACTTTATCGGGTTCATTCTGCTCCACAGCCTGCAAGAGCCTTTCATCACTCTTACTCCAGTCCTGACTCTGAGGGGGCCAAAACAGAGAACAGGTCACCACGAAAACTGATACCGTACCACTTCTCTTGCCATTCAACACAACAGATGACTGAGAAATATGGAGCAGTTAGAATGGACAACTAGTGATAATGATCCAGTAAAGAAAAGAAAAACACAACAAAGACAACAGAGCACAACAATTTTATAGTTTATGCAAAATAACTTAAAATTATAAACTACGGAGGCAAAAAAAAATCACTTGTATTTCTATTTGATACCTACTGGCAGCGGTAGCAGGCTGAAACAAGGACAGAACCTCTTCATCAGGCTATAAACAGGCTGTTGAGGATCCATGCTGCTAACAGGGTGTCACGCACAACTAAATGCAGCTACAGTATACGAAGCCACTGCTGTGTTTCCTATCAGACAATACACACTGCCACCTGGCTTCATAACAATACAAACACACTCCAAATGATCGAGAAAAAAAATCAGCTACTCCTGAGTTTCTTTAAGCTACCCTTTAGAGGTCAGAGCAAAAACACAGCAAAGCTCTACCTACCAGACAATTTATGCTCTCGTGAAATCATACCTCCGGTGAAAACGAAGGACTGTCACACATAAACTGTGACGCATGTACACATAACACAGCTATTTTCTGTCCTCCCTCTCCGCATTTAAAACAACATCCTTTCGTCCTGCTCCAGCTGCTAGCAGAATCGTAACAGTCTATCCACTGCACCACACACTCTCCCTCCTTTCCTCACTGCCCTCCTTTCTCTAACCTAACATTTTCTCTTGTGCCTTCCTCTCTATAGCCACCTCATTTCTTTTCTTCATTAGTTTTTTTTTTTTTTGCCAGGTCTTCCAACAGTACCCCTTGACGTCAGCGTCACAGATCTGTGCCTCTGCAGCTTCAGAGTAGGGCCTGTGCGATGTGAGGACTCAGCAAAAACGGGAAAAGGGAGCTGGATAAGCTGCACGCTGCTCTGCAGGTTTGGGACGTCATTTATAGGGAACGGGGGGAAACCAAGACACACAAACACAAATAGGTACAAACCACAACAACAGGACAGCCCGAACTAGCCATTTTACCTATCTGGCCTCTTGGAGTGTTAAGTTATACTCCACACAGTCTCACCTAAAGAGGTAACCTTCATTGCCACTAAGTCAGGGTGATACAGCACAAAGAAAAGCCTATAATTGTTCTAAAAGCGTCACCACCATGAAAATGCTAACACAAGTAGTCTAGTTAGATAAACCAGCAACTTTCAGTGCAACCTATCAGTTTGAATCCACCACACTGCATCGAGTAGAGGATTGCTATAATTCTCTGTTGGTTCTTATTTAAAAAGTTAACATTTTAAACAGCTTTCATGTGAAAAAGGATAACAGCAGGATAATAGGAGCTATTTGTGTGTGCAGGTACATGTGAATAATTGAGGGCTACCTGAGATCTCTGGTTACAGCTGCAGTCTGGGGACAGTCCTGCCTTCCTGCTGCTCAGTGACACCAAATCCCACTGCCCCCCATTACACATACACACAGAAAGCAACCTGGGACTGTATAAATGACTACATAACACAGTCCAGTTCAACACCTTAACATTCATTTAAAAACCAAATAACTTGAAGCAGCATATCAGACAGGTGTGCTCCTTTAAAACATACCCACCTGTAAAACTCAAGATGCCACACAACAGATGGCTCTTACCTCAATCTTTTTAAATTTTGCTTTCAGGCTTTTCATAACGGTTGGACAGCCTTTGTCTAAACAGGTGCACTGCAAGGTAAGAATAAAAAAATAACTAAAGTTAAAATGCTAGTGTAATTCTCAGTGGGTCTTAAGGAGGGTTTGATTCATTTACCCATTACTCATCTCTCAATAGTGGACCAGCCACACGCTAAGTACTAAAATTTGGGGAGTACATAGGGAATGTACCACCAGGCTAGCATCAACACTAACGCAGTTCATGCAGACACACAATTACACAGCTGGAGAGACGTGCAGCCTACCTGTGGACGACCGTCTAGCTCCAGGTGAGGGTTTCATCTGTCCCACGAGCTCCTCGCGGCAAAATACTGAAGTCACTGCTGCCTGGCGGACAGCAAGAATGCGCCCGCCCTAATCGTAAATTAACCAATCAGCACTGCGGGAAACGCCGGATCAGCGTTTGATTGGAGATGATGGATGGCAACTTTGTTCTGTCGCGTGCAGCACAGCTAGCCAAAGGCAGACTTGTTCTAAAAGTTGTGGTTTCAAGAAGCGTAGAGAAGCAGAGACGAGCACAGACGTTTCATAGGGTGATGGTGACATTATCGAGGTATTACGTCATATATAATTTGTTGTTTTGTCGCTGTTTTCTGCTGCGGGAGTCTCCTTGTCTCACAGTTCAACGCGGGTAGTGGTAGCGGTGGGAAAGTTCCACAGTTTAGAAAATATTAGCCAATCACGGAAGGTAAACCTCACCAATGGCAACTCCGGAGGGCCCGACCCCGGAAGCAAACACCTTTATGCAATAAGAAAGAGTGAGGTGAGGGAAAATAGAATTTACCTTAATGTTACTGTATTACAGGTGCCACGTAAAGACTAGTGTGTGTTTTACTAGGCTGATTCGCATTACTGCGGTTTATTTTTGTTTTTTTGTTTGCAGTTGCCCTGTTCTTTGTCGTAACTGCATGATAAGTAAGTTAACTGTGGTTAAAGTGGGACATTGGTGTGCTCATCCTTATTAAAGAGCACATGCAATGCAATGCACACCAACCACCAAATGAGGGCAGTCGATGCAAGGCAGATGAAGCTATGGAAATCCGCTGCTTCTACAGGTCTGCTTTGCACCCCCCTCACTACCTCCTTTTTTCAAGGCAAACGCTTATGCTGACATTAAGATTAAACTCAAGGCTTTGATCTATGTGTGCATCACTGTGTATGTGTGAAACCTGTAGCATGTTTGTGTTTGCCAAATTTCATAAATGATAGCACATTGAAGCCAAAATCTGAGTGAAGCTTGGAGTTCAGAGGAAATGTCACCTCTATATTTAGCCCATTATAATGAGGCAGCCTTATTAATTCTATGAAAAGAAAAATACGGAGCTTCTTTTTCTGTTATGTAACTGCGGGTTTTTTGCATGGAAAAAAACTGCAGTCACTATTTACCTGTCTGATTGTGTGCCTGTCAGTCTGACTCTGATTTCATGTCGGTGAGAGATCCAAATTTTCCATTTTAGCTTTTCTCCCCTCTGCGCTCTCCACGTGTCCTCCTCTTGCTCACTCTGACAGCTTGCATATCTGTTCATCTCTGATTGTTCCCTCTACTGCTTAGTCTCTGTCTTTGAGTTCTGGCTTTCACCCTGGTCGGGATGGAAATAAAAAAAATAGATGTGTCCTCAATATGGTACTCGCTAGGGGGTTAGAGGAGGTGTTGGATTGAAGGGATTGTGCAGATGAAAAAAGGGGAAGGTGTGACTAAGGGGAGGGGGAAGAGAAGAGATATTACAGCTACAGTGAAAGATATGACAGGAGATAAAAATTCAAAGGTGGAAAAGAAAGGGCAGGGGAAGAGATATTGGGAGCTAGTAAAGCTCCAGGAAATAATGACAACCAAAAGATGGCTTTTTTCCGTTGTCATCTGGAAGAAAAGATTGTAGGTAATTTGATAACATGATTTTGTGGGGACGGCATATTTTTGTTAATAAATATATGGATCTAATTCCTATAAGATAAAACCTTTAGCACAATGCCCATATAATAACGACTGATTCTGAGACTACTTAAACCTCACAATGAGACTTTGTTTTCAACTCTGGAAACTTTCTTTTCCCCAATAAGAATAATGGCAGGCATTTAGTGGCTAGTGAAATTGAATCCCTTCTTCACATTTACTGCTTCACCGCTATAATTGATTTAAATCGGGCTGCAGGGCCCACAAAGATTTGCATTCACACTAATAAAGTGCACTCAGATTTCTTTCAGAAACACCTGGAGCCATGTTTTTGATCTCTTGACCCTCTTTGGGTATGGAGCCAGTACTTGGTAAACACTGGTGGAGACAGACTCAGTAGGCACAATGGCGGAGATGTAAAAAGCTAGATGGGATAATGTTGATGGCTGTGCTGATAGTGTGGTGGGGGTGGATTCTAGCTTGCTGACCTCATCCTTTCTCTCTCACCCCTGGGAGAAAGTGAGCTCATAAAGAAAGAGGCATTTACGGTCTTTTAACAGACTTATATGGTCCTTAACCGCTATTGCACACAATCCAATTTTCCTGCCTGTGCAGAGGATGATGTGACATTTGTGAGAGGATGAAACACATTCAGAGAGGTCAGTAAGGATTAGAAGAGAAGATGAAACACAAACATCCTTAAGTTTTTCCTCAGAGTGGATGGGACTTGATGCCTTTTGGCATCTTGTTTGTGTGGTAGGGCTTTCTTTTGTTTGGTCCCTACAACCCTGATCATGTTGTCAACTGCGTGGGAAGCAGATGACATTTTCAGTACTATTAGTGCGTTTGAAGTTCCCAGTTGTTAAAGGCAAAATCATTTAACTTACCTAGACTGACGCTGAAACATTAAAATTGTCCAATGATGTCATGCGAATAAATAATGCACAAGTTTGGATGACATTCGTGCGAGGTGGGTTTTTTTTTATTTATTTATTTCAGCTCCTGGATCCTCTTTAAGAGGATGCAGCTATTGTTGAAGCATGTGCGATGTGCAGATATTTCAATGAATGAACGGTCGGCTGACTGCGAAAGGGAGTAGGATGATATTCCACAGGGAACGAAGCACCTCCCCTTTAATCGCTCGGTTGAGTTTCTCTCGGAGCTGTAGTCGTTCTCGTCACTCGCGCATTTTCCGCCAGTCGTTGGAGGAACTCTGCTGGATTTCAGGGCTCTTGTGTTAGAAAGGATACTGTTTGTTTTGGTTTCTTTCGTTCTTTCTTGTGCTTTTGTGGAATTAAAAAGTGGAAGTAGAAGGTTTTGACACTTGTCGGTGTCGTTTTGTTGTCATCGAGATGGAAAAACGCGGAATAAAGCATCCAAAGTGGCTGAAGGACTGAATTGGCTGGGTGAGTGAATGTGCTTTCGGAGCGCAGCGCTCGCTCTGGCGTTTAAATTCAGTGTTTTGGTCATTGCTTTTGAGGGGAAGTTTAGGGAAATCCGCGTATCTTCGGCTTTCTGAAATAAGACTGGGTCAAAACTGAACTTATTATTTTGTGTTCCACAAATTCCAAAAAGTGAAATCGTTAAAATTTAAAGCAACTTATATTTATTTAATTCCTCGTTTATTTCTAATATTCTCTTCCAGACTTTGCTTTTACTTTTGTGTCACCGCGTGATAGAGTCGCCTTTTATTGCTGGGGTGTGAAATGTAATTGCAGCCTTGGGCAAAGTCCAGATGCCAGACGTTATTGCTCCCTGCGTAAAACAAAAGGAGTGCGTAAAGCCCAGCTGTCGGTGTAGTTTAATGTCACACCAATGCATGTAAAAGCACCGAAATCGTGGCTCTGTGATCAGGGGGAGATAATCCTACACAAATATTGTTAGTGAAGCAGGACCTGTGGATTATTATCGTCGCGGGTTTTTGTTTTTTTTTATAATTGAAAGATTTAATTTTTAACCTGTCACATTTAGAAAAGCACAAAATCTCACAAAGCAAATCCAGCACATAGCTCACAAAGCCTTACAAGAAAAAAAGGTAAACCAATAACCCTTCATCTGTCCATGTCTATCTCCTCCAGCCTCCTGCTCTCCCTTCACCACACGCTGGCATATTTGGAAGCTGAGTGGAAATGGCCAAGTGGTTAAAAGACTATCTGAGCTTTGGCAAGAAGGTGCCTCCACAGCCTCCAACACCAGACTACACAGAGAGCGAGATCCTCAAAGCCTATCGGCTCCAGAGAGACCTCGATTTTGAAGATCCCTATGAGGAGTCAGAAAATAGACCCAGGGGAGAGTCTGGAACTTCTGAACCTGCAACACCCGTCTATGGGTCTCCCATGAAGTCATCCAGTGTGGACGTGAAGTCTCCTAAACACAGACTGATCAAAGTGGACTCACAGGAACTGGGACGCACCAAGATCCTACTCAGCACCATCTCTTTAGAGGATCAGCAAGAGCCAGTGAGTTTCTCTTTGTACCTATATAAGGAAACATGTAGGCGACGACAAGCTTTTTATGTGGCTCTCTTGAGAACTAGAGGGATGGCTAGCGAAGGAAAGAAACTCTCCCACTTCTCTCATCCCATTTCCATCATTGTGACAGTTTTATTGATCAGACTCCATAAGCAAGTGGCTTTAATTTGTGTCTGAAATATGCATTGTTTACATAAATCATGATATGTCCTATGCAACATATAATCTTACTACCTTAGACTGAAGAAAGAATTATTGATGGCTTGAGCGGACCATTGAATCAGAGAGGGTCACAGTCCCCTGAGTTTATGTCCTATAAATAATAGATGGGGTTTGGTTTTGCAAGCTGAGAGAGACCTCCACATGAGCAGATGTTAGGAACCATATACTGTATGGTGTATGGTGATATGTCAAGGGCCAAAGGGAGCTGAAATTTATTCTTTGGCGCTGTTTGAGTCATCAGGACTGTATTGCTCTCTTGGCTGCGTGCTCTGCATATTGTGCTGTAGAAAAGCTACTGAGAATTACAAAAAAAGGGCAGATGTTAACAGAACGACTGAAGAAAAAAATTTTTTTTTACGGCAGTATGGTGTACACATCAACTCGGCAACATATGTTGAATAAGTTATGGAATATTTCAGGCTTTTCATCACTGCAGTTAAATCCATGACTCCACTCATGGAAAATGCTACAAGTGCAAATGTCCTGAAGTGGGTTGAAGTAGCAGTCTTAACTGAAGTCAATAGCTCCCCTCTCTGCCCCACTCTTCTTCTGTTCTCGTTAATTTCCCATGGTCCGTGGGAACATCCGCACTCTAATTAACATTGCAGATTCCTGTGCATTGATAGATAACCTGTTACAGAATCAACATGGGATTAGGATGTAATTTTACCCGGGCGCGTATGTGTTTATCTTGAAATTGGCCAGCAAGTCTCGCTACAGTGATTTCCTTTGTCAGAGAGTGACAGACAAAGAACATTGTGCGTGTGCACGGGTTTGTAGATGCATGTGCGACCATATGCTTTCCTACGTGGCTGTCACTGTGCCAGGTTACAACTGTTTACCTCCTGTGCTTGTAAGAAAGAACAAATGCCACCAACTGGACGTTTCCCTCTTTAATCTCCTCTTCTCTACCTTCAGCCAAAAACTGGGTCGTGCTAAGATAGGATGACTTCTCTCTGTGTTGTTTATTCATTTAATGTGACAAGAAAGATGCAGTATGTTTCCTTCAAGGGATTCAAGAGTCAACTGCCTTGATTAGCTGCTAAATATAGTATACACGGTAATGCTGTACATGTGTGTTTGTTTGTGAGCAAACACCTATTTAGCATGCCATTCAGTGAGTGGGGATCTTTCTGTGCAGCACTCCTTACTTTTTTGGCATTAACATGGAGACTGTGATTCCCAATTATCCAAAAAACACTTGTTTTCTAGGATTGGCTCGTTTGATGTGCAACTCCAGAAATGATGGATAAAAGTCCAACTAATTATAGCCTGTCACTGGACTTCTAGCTCCTTTTGAAAATGTGACTCATTATACTGAGTCAGCATTTTCTTTCCAGAGGGTCAAGTTAAAGTTGTGTAAATCTTCTCTTTCATGAAGAAGTTTGTTTTGTCCTTTAGGTGGTGCCGTCCGCTCCGTTGGCTGGAGACACAGATTATTCGGACCCATTTGATGCTCGACTGAACCACCGACCAGACCCAGATCTTCGACCTGTTCCCTGTGAAAACAACGGCTATATGGAGCCCTATGAGGCCCAAAGGGTCATAACAGGTCAGGGGGGCCCTTAACACCCTAATTTAACCAGTCCCAGTTTTGCCACAGGTTTTAATTTTTTTTCTCATCCTTTTTCATCTAAATGTCACCCTCGTTCCTGCAGCTTCAGAATACAACAGCTGGATGTGTTACTGATTTTAGCAGATGGCATTACGTCACCTTAATGGTATCTTCTCTTCATTAGCTCCTTGTACATTTTAGGTTCAGGTTACTTTATTTGTACTGAGAGGTAGATTTGGTCTGCATCTTCACATGCACATTTTGAGTACAAGTACAGACATAATGAAGAAATAAATAATAATACCAAAATTACACAACGTCATGTAGGACAGCCTGTAGGATGACTCGTTCATGTGAGTGATGGCTGCTTGAATAAAGCTTTGTTGTTTTGCACTTTGGCACCAGAAACCTCGTCCAGAACGCAGAAACCCGCTATGAAAAATACAAATATAACTGAACCAGTGAACCGCTGTAACTGTGGTTACAGTGGTTCACTGTAACTGTGGTTACAGTGTGGCATCCAGCATCCCTGTACAACAGGGATGCTGGATGCCACACTGTAACTGTGGTTACAGTGTGGCATCCAGCATCCCTGTACAACAGGGATGCTGGGTTCATCTGTGGCTTACTAATCATCCTGATTAGAAAGATTTTCTGATCATTTTTAAAGTATTTCTTGGTCTGTTCCCAAGCTACACAGCCAAACCATCACCTCCATCGAGCTGCTTCACAGCCCTCGGGTCATTCATAGTCAAGACTGTGCCCTCCAGCTTGGAGGCGCCCAAAGTATAAAGCTTGCGGAATAAGTGCCGTTTTACATCCTGAAGCACATTTTTATAGACTTGTGAAGTTTTTATTCTTGCATGATTGTTTCTATAACATAATGTTGCTTTAACTTTCTCTTTTTTTTAAATTTCCTCTCATTTTTGTTACTCTTGCACTTTGCAAACACTGGTTTTTAAGTTGCTATAAAAGTAAAATCGTCATTCTTAATCTACGCAGCTCTTACATGTAAGTGATTAAATGCAAGTAACAAAATCACGGATGTGTAATTTGTCAGCTCTCTCTTTACTGAAGAAAACCAGAAGACCAATATAACAATCCTTTTCTCTGTAGTTCAGTATAAATATCGTATAATATGTTATTTAATTGCTACATTTATTAGCAGAGTATTCACCTTGTAACAGACCATCCCAGAGTATTTTAGCAGCCAGCTGTGTCAGTTCTCAGCCTCACGAAAAGTCCCTTTATTGAGTCTAGCCACGATACAGTCTTGAACCCCTCCCCACCTCTGTGATTATTTTCTCCCACATCGTCTAGCTCACATCTATCGTTTTCCATTTGTCTCTCCTTCTATAACATCTCTGTCTGCCCCTTTAGCCCCTCTCTCTTCCTCGTCTGTCCCAGTCATTTAGTGTGAAAGCCTGCCCCCTCCTCTCTCTCCATTTCTCTATCTCACTTCATCTCAAGGGCTCTCCCCGGCCCTGAGGGGAGTCATCGGCTGTCACTCTAATCTGTCCGTTACCGAATTTTGTGCCCTGTCCTTTCTCCGCCGTCGCTTGTGCTGCCCTTTTAGTCGTCACGTGAAATTCATAATATCACGGATAAGTGCAAGGTGCATCCCGTCCTTCGCCTAAACCAAGAAATGCTGGAGAAATTCTTTTGTGGTTCAGCTGGATGGAGCTATTAGATGCGCAGTGGTGATGGCGCAGCATTTGGGAGGCCATTGTCAAATTTCTTTCACTGACTTTGCATTGAGTCTGTCACTCCTGCCTGTCTGTCTGCCTGCTTTTGTCTGTCCCTCTGTCTGTCTAAATCTGCCGTTTCCCGCTAAAGAACAGCAAAGCAGCAAAATCAGGTGCGCAATCAGAATTTTAATGATCTCACACAAAGACTGTCCTGAAAACGGTGCTTTTTAGTAGTAAAGATCTTTAATGTTACTCTTCTTAAGCAGCTCCGTCGTGATTCTTAAATTGTGCTCGTGGGGATAAAAGATTGGTCTCCCAACTGACACGCGTCTGCATGCCTAAACACTCAGCAGACTTCCTGTCGTCATTCCCTTCTATCTCCAGTGTCTGTCACTCTGTCAAATTGCTGTTTTCTTACACCCGCCACCCCACCCCCACCCCCTGCTTGTGTTTTTCTCCATCGTGTTTTCTGTGAATTTACCATTTTATTTCCTTCATGTCGGTTTTTATCTCCCGACCTTCATCTTTTCCATCTCCGGGCTGCCACGGCACCACGGGTTCCCAGCGCAGGTAGAGCAGCATACAGCCCCGCTGTGCTTCTGTCTCAATGACTTAACATCAAACACTGACAGACCCCAATCCTCCCTCCGCCCTTCCTTGCCTTTCTCTCGCGCCCTCCTCTTGTTTCCTCATTGCTTCCCTTTCCCCTTCCTTTTCCTACGGCTCCACCACATCCTCTCCTCCTCTTTCCCTCGCTTCTCTGCCTTGCTCCATCTCTTTCACGATTTGCCCTCCACCCTCATCTCCATTACCTCTGGGTCTTTCCCGAGGGGCCCACCACTTGGTCACCATGGTGATTACAAGACCGCCCAATAGCTGTATCTTGCTGTGTGAAGGTTAAAGTTTTTCTCTGCCTTTCGAAAGCAAACCTTTCCATCTACTCTTCCTTACAAAACAACCAGATGTGTGCACAGAAATGTCTGCTCTTCTATTTTTTCCTCTCATTTTCACTACTACCACTACTTTGTTTTTTTAAAGCGGGCACATTTCTGAGGTCTACATATAAAAAGCCATTGCTGCTTGGTATTGCTGCAGCATAGAGGCTCTTACTGATGCATTTGGAAATCAGATTTTCACCTCTTGGTTGCATCAATAACCTTAAAGCCTTTTATCTCATGGCCACGTTTGACTCCACATAACAGTTGCAGGTGCCAAGTAGCATTTGTTGGTTGAAAACCTGCAGAGAAGGTAATGAAAATGTTAACAGGGAATTGCGGATGCTGCGTTAAGCTGTGCTAGATTGCTGCTGGGATTCAGGTTGGACAAGAGGAGGGGTGGCGGGCTGTCTACTGTGTTGCTGCTCAGCATCTACCCCAAGGCATCATTAAGCCCCCCCATATGAGATTCTGAGCTCACAGCAAGCTGTGCAAACATAATTTATCTCTTTCCCCTAATTCTAGTCGAGGCAGAGCTCAACAGGCCTTTCGTTTAAATTTTTTAGCTCGGAATAATATTAGCATAGGGGAACGTCATCTGTGTCAGATATTATTTTGTAATGTTATCTGTTTTCTTTCAGACTGGTTAAACGCGATGCAACAGACATATTTTTGCATGTATATGTTCGTGGCGATGTATGAACTTGTTCTTTTGGATCTGACGTGACAGAGCTGCAGCGTAACCCAGGAGGAGGTCAAGCGCGTGGAGGGCTGCAGCTCTATGACACCCCCTATGAAGACATCCGAGGCCAGTGTCTGGGTTTGGTGTATGGAGAAGCTCAAGAAGAGGGCAAGGAGAGCAGCAGGCTGCCGCAAGATGACGAGAGACCGGCTGATGAATATGACCAACCCTGGGAATGGAAAAAGGACAACATCTCTAAAGCTTTTGCAGGTAGTTAGAAAACTAACTGTAGTGCTTTTTTAAACCTTTGTCAATATTTTCCAGATTATAGGTTATTTAATGCATTTCCCACAAAATGTAAGCAATGGAGACTCTGAACTGCGCTTCGTTTTTTAGTTATACTGCCTAATTAGGTAGTAATTTATGAGCCTGAAGAAGCGGTGAATCACACCATTTCCCTTCAGTCAGTGTTAAGAGAAACAGATGAAAGTTTTCCTTTTTTACATGTCACACAAAACAGGACATGATTCACTTCAGAGGCGCTGCTCGCTGCCGATAATGTCCTGTTTAATTTAAATGAGGGTGTTGCCTGGATAGAGCACGCAGGACGCATGATGCCCACTCACTCACTATAATTTTACTGGACAATTACACCTGTTATTCTCACACGGGGGCATTTGAACATTTGCATTCTCGTCGGCACTCCATCAGGTAATATATAGAAAGGTTTGGGGTTGCAGTGAATGCGTGAAACTGCTTTAGTCAATGCAGTCTCACATAATAACAGGTTATTTGCAAAGAAAAGTGGCCACATATTGGCAGTTCTCTATTCTGTTAAAAGTGCCTCGGAGTAAACCTGTGAATGCCTATCAGACGAGAGTTCTTGAAACCAGATGGTGTGATGTTAGTCTGATCCATGAGGCATGTTTAGTTTTTCAAATTTAGTTTTAGCTTTAGCTTTTAAAAAAAAAAAATCTGTAGAATATGTCAAGATGGTTAAAATCAGGATCAAAATTTTCTGTTTTTAAAGGTCAGAGCACTCCTAGGAGCACACAGACAACCCCTACTGCTGATACTACAAGGCGAAATAATCGTCTAACTCTCTTGACCTTTAATATCGTTATTACACCCCCTCAACCCCACCCAGTCATTACATCTCCTTTTTACCAGGAAATAGCGAGGACTCTGACTTTCACTCTCATTTCAAATGACGAAAAGCCTCTCTTTTAATGTTTAAATGCTTTCTGGTGAATATTGATTTCTTGCTGTCACACATGTGGCTGACCGTGGACTTAATCTATGAAGTGATCATTAAAACCGATAATGGTTTCTTCTGTGTCCGTATTGGGGGAAAAGGAATAGTTGTCAAGAAGAGACGGCTAAAGATCAACAATGTCATATTAGCTACAATATGTCTTTAAAAATTGACACAGCGTGTCATTTTTCCTATTTGTTAAAGCTGTGTAGTTCATGTCTCACATCTCGTTATGTTCCATATAAGGAGTCGAGTTGGAGGGAAAGGATGAAC
Organism: Neolamprologus brichardi; assembly: GCF_056152115.1. Classification (NCBI taxonomy): domain Eukaryota; kingdom Metazoa; phylum Chordata; class Actinopteri; order Cichliformes; family Cichlidae; genus Neolamprologus; species Neolamprologus brichardi. The sequence goes on from NC_142125.1 coordinate 3,472,551, forward strand.
TGGGAATGAAAGGGACCGAGGGGTAAAGAGAAACACAATAGGACTGATAGTTGATTTAGGAGTGGATCAGTGCAAGGCATTGCCAGTCTAATTGAGCTGCATCTCCAAGTCACCAAGGTCAAGGTGATGGGATAATAAATCAACTTGCCTTGTCCTCACTCCCCTCTCTTCTCTTTCCCTGGTGTGTATGCCCACCACCCCATCCCCCTCTTCTCAGTTAATTACATGCCTACATGTGCGTGACTGATCTAGTGCTAATAGGAGAGTCATGGTCCGTACACCATTGTCAGACACATGCACACTTTCAGAATCATACCCATGCACACTGTGTTCATGCCCAAATCGCGGTACGCAGAGGACCAATGAAGAGACACGTTAACCTATTTGAGAGTGATTTCAAAGAGGAGGTGCATGGCAGTTAATTTAAAAGCTAATATCACCTTTCACCTACTTAGCATTTATTCCTTCTTTATCTGTCATTTACTTCCTCTTCAGCTTTTCTTCCTGTTGCCACATACGCCGTGCACTCCTGCAGAGGAGCGCTTACAGCACCATTAGAGAACGCAGCGGAGGAAAACGCTTGTGCAGCTCGAGTCGTCTGACCCCTTGTTTTTTCCATTTGGAGTCAGCACTCTGAGCTGGCGTGCTGTCTGTCTGAGCACACCAAAGCACTGAAGTGTAAACACACAAACAGTATTTTCCATTCTCACTTTAATCCATATTCCCAGGCCCTCTCAGCGTTGCTAGGCATGGCCCACTTGCAAGGATGGGGAGAGATGGGGAGGTCAGAAAAATAGAGGGATGTAAAGAAGGGGGGGGGAAATGACACGAGAACTAGGTAAGAGAGTAAGAAAGATCTTAAGAGAGATGAAAACGGAGAGAATGCTAGCTGGAGCATAATAGAAAGGGACATCCAAGGTTATGGTATGTTTGGTGGCAGCTCACTGGATGTTTTTTGGAGTCCCAGTGCCTCTGCGGGGAGGGGCGGTGAGGGGTATTAATGGTCGGGAGCTATGGCGAGGTGTGGAGGAAGGAAAGTCAGGGCCATTGTAGCGGGGTGCAATCAGTCATCCACTAACGCAGGCTCACACATACACAGCAGCCGTGACAGGGCTGTCCCCTCAGCCCTTCGTCCCTGCGGATGTGACATACTCACTCAGATAACCTGCTGAAGGGGGCAGCGGGGAGGGGGATGCTATCTGCCAGCATCCCTACATCATCACCCACTCACATGCACAAATACACACACACATAAAATAGTTTCTACTAGCTTTCCCAGCTCTGATTATCACCATGCACCTAATTCAAGGGTGTTGCGTGCTGTTGGCACAGATGAGTGTGTGGCTGTGGGGGAGTTGGGAGGATTGCACTGCATTCATGCGAAAGCTTCTCTGATTGTGATTTTCACAGCTTATCCATGGTTACATGTAATCACATGGATGAATATTGAACGCTGTAGCTGTGTTTCATATATTATCAGAAATAAGCTCGCCTCCAAAGCATTGTGCTTATTTTCTGTCGGTTGCCAGGTCCATATCAGCCAGCGCTGTGAGGTTGAGCCTGTCAGTGCCCGAGGAGTCGGACATGACAGGCCTCTCTCAGCCCAGTGGGTTTTAATTGCAACGTTAGAAAGCTGTCACTAGTTACTACCATCCAGCTCAAATTACAGCAGTCATTAATTCCTGGAAGTTAATAGACGGTCCAGCAGTGAGAGATTGGCCCTGCAGCCATTCAGCATTATTAGTGAGCTAATGAAAGGCACCGTCTTATTAGTTCTCCGTTTGCCACACTTAATGAACAGACGAGTGGGCGTATAAGGTATTTCATGTTTTTGTATTTTATAGTCCACGACAATAGCTTTGAGCCACGCGATGCCAGTGATGGCTGTGTGAAGTCTGAAAGAGTGGGCACATGATGAGAGAGGCACAAATCAGCTGGAAATCTGGAAAAGGGAAGCTGAATGAATAACATTGCCACCCCTAGTGATTACTATTATGGTGCCATTGAGCAAAGCACTTATCCTCCACTTGTTCCTGTGCAGCTGCTCATTAGGCACCACCAAAGGACTGCACCTCCCCATACACAGAAGCTGCTCATTATGAATATTTTGCATCCTAGAAGCAAGGTGGTGGTGAATTCAGGGCTTATTTGGGTATAGCTTCAGAATAAGTCTTGCAGCACAAAAATACATTAAAGTGAAATAGTTATGAATCTATAGTGCATTTTTATTTTTAAATACAGTGCATTAAATATACATAAATTAGCTTATTTGAGGCTAAAAAGAAGGTGAAATTTCCACTTCTGTTGCAGTAGGGATTTTGCAACCTGTGCAAGTATAGCACTGGTAAATGCACCATTGTTTAAAAACCCTGCATTGTGGCAAGGTATTACTCACCAGAGCAGCAGATTCATACTGGTGACTTTTATGTTTGACTTTTGATGGCTCTTCTTCTATTTCCATTGTGCAATTAGCATTTTTGGTTTTTAGTCAAATGTTTTGATAACTAGGTGATTGCTGTGAATTTTGGTTTATACTTTCACATTTCCCAAACTGTTTTGATGATTCGTTAACTTTTCATACATCATCAGGTCAGAATTTTGATATGCTTTGGTTTGTGTTTTATGTGCAGCGATGGATTACTCTAGCAGTGTTATTTCTGTAAGCATGTTAGCATGGTGCTGCTAGGATTTAGCTCTTAGTACTGATGCATTTAAATAGTAGGTTGTGCTAGCGGAGAATTGCTTGATAGGACATGTTGTCTAACTTCAGTAAAAAGTGAAAACATGTCTAGCTCCACATGCTGAGTAAAGTTTGAGAAACTAGCTACATTAAAACAGTGGGAGTGGGAGATGAAACGTTGTTTATCCTCCTAAGACCTGAACTCTTTCATGGCATGCATTTTTAATTTCTCTTTGCGATTTGGGCTGATTGAGACCTGATGAATGTAAAAACAAAGAATTACCAGATTTTTTTTCTTTTTTACCAGATTTTTGTTTCTGAGAAAAATGAGATCCTCATATGAGGACATTCGTTTTAAATTTTGATAGAACAGTGGCAGCATAATGTCCTCGGACATCAGGCCCTTATAGAGCAAAATTTAGTATTTTGGTCTAGCTCAGCGGTCCCCAACCTTTTTTGCGCCACGGACCGGTTTATGCCCAACAATATTTTCACAGACCGGCCTTTAAGGTGTCGCGGATAAATACAACAAAATAAAACTAGTACTGGTACCGAAAAAAAGAAGATTTATTCATAACACACGTGAAAAGACCCAGGAAAACCGAGTTAACGATAAAAACGATAACAAACTAACGCTGCAAACCGATAAAACCCTGAAAATCATACATTTCACACCTGAGCCTCAACTCTCGCGGCCCGGTACCAAACGACTCACGGACCAGTACCGGTCCGAGGCCCAGGGGTTGGGGACCACTGGTCTAGACAACCCAAAATGTGATGCCCACATATTTGGACACCAGGTCCTAGGAGGTTAAAGATAAAGACAACAGTGTGTGTGATTCTAGCTGAATATTTAACCATTCTTCTTGGCAGAAATGGTAGAGTTCATTTAAATTGGCTGGTTTCCTGGTACAGACCATGCTTTGAAAAATAATCCATAATTTTTTTAATAGGGTTCAGGTTGGGGCTTTGGGAAGGTCTGTCTGGATTGTTTATGTTAGCCTACTTTATTCATTAAAAAATGTTTGTTTGGTATCATTTTACTATTGGAACACACAGTTATGTCCAAGCCCCAGAACATGATGGTACCACCACCATGCATGATTGTTATTACAGTGTTTTTAGGTTTGAAAGCTTCTACTTTACTACTGCAAACATTTTGTTATTGTAGACAAATAGCTCTGTTTTTTTCTCATTTAATCATAAAACTTTCCTCCAGAAGGCGTTTGGCTTGAATATGTGAGTAGCTGCAAATTTAAGTTAAGCTAGGAGGTGTCCGTCTTAGGGCAGGGCCTTTTTCTTGGTCAGTACTTTCTCAGTCCATGGTGATGTGCAACAGAGGTCAGTGTGGACAGTGACCGCCGGTGTTCCAACACTTCCAGTTCATCACAGGGTTGAACCTTGGTGGTTTCTGGTGTGTTGCTAAACATCCTAACCGATCCTAGAAATCTCATCCTAAAATTTTCCTTCTTAGCTCTTCACTGAGTTCCTTGAACCTTCCCATTGTTCTGAGCATTGGCCAATCCAATGAGCCCTCACAAGCATATCCTGCTTAAGAGAAACTACCAGTTGTAGTCAATGATGATGTTATTAATGATGTTAATAAGCCCTGGCCTTGTCAAGGTAAACATTGTAGAACCAGTATAACTGTTAACAGATTTAAGTGAATGTGTTTGTGTATATTTGAGCCTGTATGTATACTTTTGAACATGTGTGGATTAGGAAAAAATGAGCTCAAACCTCCATCCAGTCCTTGTTTTTCAAATGTAAATGTGTATGAAAACTTTTGATCACAACTGTATGACTTTTTATCTGCAGGCAATTGCTTTGCAGGTTGTCCAAGAAAATATACAGATGAATAGTTCAAATCCTTCTCTTAACTAAATGGCACCGTAAGCCAGATGCTGAAGGGCGGTTTAAAGTGTTCATGGTTACCAAAGTAGATGCTTTTTTGTGCAAAGCTTGCAAAGACACCATGACAAATGGGGTGTGTGTATAGGCTTTATCTTGATGCATGTACTCTGACAAGGCAAGGTTCCCAGGACTACCCTGAACATGCGCGTGTCTGCATGTTTGTTTGTGTGTGTGTCTATACAGTAACCTTCGTGTGTGTATGTGAGGGGAAAAAAAGGAAACAGTAAATGAGATTTCCATTTCTGGATTGATGCTGCTCTCTGTATCTCTAAGCAGGCCCTGGGGGCATCTGACCAGTCTCTTCATCAATTTACTCACACAATAGACTCTGCCCGCTCTCTCTCTTTCACTTTCACCTCTTTTTTTTGTATTTGTCACATTTCCTGTCTTTTTTCCCCTTCCGTCTTTCCCTTTTCCCTCCTTCAGCCTAAACCTTGACTGGCATTAATGAAAAGACATTTCTTTTGTGTCTCTTCTTCACTGGCCTGTACGAGAGATAACAGAAGTAGAGTAGGGCAAGAAAAGAGACGATCAAGGTAGCTTGAAAAGAAAGACAATGTCCCAGTTAAAGGGGGAAACAGGTGAAGGAGTAGTGATGAAGAAGGAGGAATGCTCAGCACGGAGAAAAAAAGACGGAGAGCACTATAAATCCAGAGGGACATGGATATAATGTAGGTCTGTAAAATGAAGAAAGAAAAGATGGGTGAGGAATGTTTGAATGTACTTTTTTTTGGTATAAGGTGATAATTATAAATCTTACTGTGTCCAGCAGAAGGTCTTTGTGTGTAGAGACACGCTGTGATGCCGGAGGTATTTGGAAAAACAGCTGTCTTCATTACTGGACCTAATGATGCTGTTATATTGTCTTTGTCTGCTCTCCCTTAATTATGAGGACACAGAAAACAGCTGGTGCACTTGAAAAGTTACTTATCCATCACAGGAGGAGATGTGTCCTCTGTGCAACACGCAGAGTAAAACCTACTCTCGTTTCCCTCCCCCTCAGATAATTTCTGGTAATTGTTAGCAGGTATTTTTGGCAACAGGAGATCTTGGCAGGCAGTTACCTGCTTCATTATCTGGGTTAAAAATGGATGAAAAAACACTCTTTTTTTTGCATAGACATTATTTACTTTACAAATGAAAAAGATTGCCTTTGTTTATTGATGTGGGCGTGCATTTGTCTGTAAACCATCATTCTCATTGTTTTGTATTGATGAACTTTCTGTGGACGACAGACCCACAGGTTCCATTAGGAGTGAATGGAAAACAGATGTTCCCTGGTAGTAAATCAGTGACATGCTGTGAGTTTGTGAATTTGAATAAGTGTGTGTGTGTGTCTGTGTGTGTTTGCTTGCTTGGGATTCAGTCTTTTGTTATTAAACGGAGGAGCTCTGTGGTTTGTGCTGTAATGCTTCTGCTCAGTCTTTTCCAGAAGAGAGATGTCATGGTCCTGGGTTGTGCAACCAAGTGTTTTGAGTTTTAGTCTATTTTGATGTTTATTGTTTGTTTAGGTTCATTAAGTTATTCTAGCTCATTTGTAATTATATTACCCTTGTGTTAAGTCTCCCTTGCCCTTCATGTGTTTATGTCTGTGTGTCTTATGTTGCCAAGTTCATGTTGTCGTTTCTGTCATCTCCCCCTGTACTCAGTCTCCCTGGTTCGTGCGTCTACCTGTCATGAGTCATGTCTGCGTGGTTATGTGTAGTTCATGTCATGTCTAATCTCCATGTTTCCTGTTTTACTTTGAAAGTCTGTATTCAGTGTCAGTGTATTTAGTTTCACTTCTCCTGTCCTGTCTTTAGATTCATGTGTGTCAGCTGTGCTCCCATGTGTGGCTACTTCCCCTGATCATCCCTCATGTGTGTTTAGTCTCTGGCTGCATCCCAATTCAGGGTCTGCAGCCTTAAAAGCCGCATTTTAAGGCCGATTACGTCACAGTGGCGCGCCGAAGGCTGTCCCAATTCGAAGGCTGCTCGAAATGCGGCCCTCAAATACGTCCTTCATTTCCCTGAATTTTAAGGACGTGGCGGTGTAGACTTCGTGGCGCAACATATCCCAGAATGCATAGCGCGGCGGTGGGTGTGGATCATTTTGCCGAAAAAAAAACGGCGGATGAGGGGCGCCCGAAGAGTAAACTTTAAGTCAGTACTGAATATTATGTCACTTATTTATGTGCAAATGTTTAATAACGAAGAACATTAAAACATTCCTGTTGGCCACATGTCGGCAAAGTTATGTGACATTAGTGACGTTTGTACTAACTTGGTTTTAAAGCCTTTACTTTAAAATATACGCCGTTCAATAGCTGAGCTTAATCAGAGAATGATCAAAGCTCATGTAGAAACAAACAAACAAATGAACAAAAGATTTTCTCCTTCATTTCTGTCAAACAAAGCTGTATGAAACGTTTCCAGCTGTTAGTGTCATGGTTGCTAGGCAACCTGGGCAGCGCAACGGAGGCTAGACCGTCCCATTTCACAAGCCTCGCACTTCCGGCCTTAGCGGTCTTTAAGTACGCGGCCCTTGAGGATCGTTGAGGCTGCGTACTTTAAGGCTGCAGACCCTGAATTGGGACACAGCCTCTGTGTTTCATGCAGTCTGTGTCGCGTCGTCTGTGTTCCCACCTCCATGTTTTCACGGTCAGTCTTTGCAGTGATCATCATAGTCTCTGAGTCGTCTTAGTTTGCCACAGTACTAGTTTTCCCAGTTTAGTTTAGCTATCCCTGCTGTGTTTGTACACTTTGTCTTCAGCCATAATAAAGGCTCGCTTTCTGTTAAGTTCACTCCCGTCTACTCACTTGTGTACGCACCTGGGTCCATCACACACACCACCACACGGCCTGTCTCCGCAGACCGTGACAAGAGATCCATTTGGATCGCAAAGATAACCTGTTTTTTCTTTTGTTTCTTTAAAAAAATAAAAATAAAATAAAGTCCATCAAAGCTCTCGTATTACAGCCCTTTAATAAATTAAGTGAGTCTCACATCGTGTCCTCATGAAGTGTTTGATGCTCTACCACAAAATCCCACCCCTGATATACGGGTGCAGCCCTCCCTGTTACAGATGGGCTGTTGTAGTCATTGTAGCATGTGTGCAAAGGTCACAGCACAAGTTACACAGTCACAAAATCTGTCTGACAGTTTGTTACTTTCTGAGCAGTTATTATTTAATACGTGAATGTAACCTGATATTTAACGAGCTGTAAGGGTTCTCAGACTGTTGTTGCTGCTGATTCAGTCGCTTTATTTTTCCCCAGTACTTTTCACGCCTTACATAAATAATCCCCCCCCCCCCCCCCTTCCCAATATTAGTAAGTCAGTGTTAACTTTTTGCAGATTTCCCAGCATCTTACTTGTCTGGAGTTCGTATTTGTCTGACTGCCAGTTTTTGAAGGTTTCGTACTCTCAGGCTTCTTCTTGATGATAAGCAAGGCTAGTGCAGTAACATGAGCTGTCTAAATAGAAGTTGTACGATCAATAAATAAATTGAGTAAAACACCTTGAAACCAGTGTGTTGTTAAAAATACTCAGTCGGATTCAGTTAAAGATGAGTCGTTTTTCTATTAAGTAAAGCAAAAATCTACAAAAGATGAGACGGGATAAACAGCTGAACCACTTCAGTCTTTTGGAAATTATTTAATTTTTAAGTCAGTTTTTTAATGAGCGAGCGCAACTAAGATTCAAGAATACCAGACAAACAATAACAGTAAAAATGAGGAAGTTTGATGGACTTTTCTCCTCCTGTAACACGCCACTAGCTGAGGTTATCTCTAACTCAGATGGCTGATCTCTAATAAATTGTCTCAGCTGTCTCCAATTTCTCTTTCTCTCTTTTCTCGTTACCCTTCACTTGCTTTTGTGTGCTTCTGATGTTAAACCTTCCTCTCTTTCCACACATCCCTTTCAGTTTTGCTTGAGAGTTAGAGGTGTGAAATGTGATGTGGAGGTGAGCTGACAGGCAGCAGAGTGTTGCAGTGGCGGCGTTGTCGGGCTTTCAGGTTAAACGTGCGCGTGTGCGCGTGGACCTGTGTTTGCGTGCGTGTCTCCCATCGAGGGGTGCCAGGCCACACTTTAATCCTGGCTTGAGCAGAGGTGCGGCCCGCTCCAGATGGGGCCATTGTACTGCGCCATGCATCAATAATTCACCGAGAGCCAGAGAAAGTGGCGGAGTGTGTCTGCCTGTTCAATAATTAACCAGGGAGGGAGAGAGGCATGTATGTACAGCCCGGGTCTCTTTCCAAACGCCCATTCAAATGGCCTTTGATGTCGTGGGCCCAGGGGGTCTTTGGATTTGTCGGCTCATTAAGATGTCACCCCTCTTTCCCTTTTATTTGTTTTGTAATCCGTTTTTGCGGCGAGCAGGAGCTGAACGCACAGTGTGAAGCTGGGAAGATGCATAATGTACGTGTGTCTGTGTGTGTAAGGCTGCGGTAATGACTGTTACATTAGATGGTCGCCTGCCATGGTATATAATGAGCTATTTTCAGATCTGCCTCGGAGTGCACCTTCAGTAGCTGTAGGTACGACGGTAAATGGAGCATGTTTCGTCCCCACGCGTCGCAGTTTCTCTGTCACGCTGCGCTGTGGGTTGTCTTGCATATAAAATCCTTGTTTTCATTACATCTAATGCAAAGGGACAGATTCTTACGATGTACTTATAGAGATAAATAACCCACGCCTGACATCTCCTGCTGTCTCTGTTTCATTTTCTTTGCTTTCTTTAGTCGTCTCTTCCACAATAAATTACTTTAAATATTGGCTGTGAAACACTACGCTATGTTTGTTCACGTGTGTGGAGACAGAGGAGAGAGAAGGTACAGTATATCACGTCTCCCCTTCTGACTAGGTTTAGTTAACTGCACTGAATGGCACTACATCTCTCATTTGACACGTCTTCTCTCCTACTCTCAGCTTCCTCTTTTTTTTCTTTCTTTCTTTCTTTGTCACGTCGACTTCTCGCTTCTCTTCACTCTAAAATCTTGCACCCGAGTTTACTTTCACCCCTTAATCATCACCATTTTCCTCACCTGTCTGTTTTCTCATGCTTAACTTCGCTTAAACCCATCTGTTGTTTTCTCACTCCTTTTTCTCTTGCCTCCTCCCTGCTCCCGCCTTTTATTAGAAATGAGGGAGTTGGCGGAGTTGCCTTGGCCTGCCCCTGTGGGTCAGCTGGAGGAGGAGCACCCCACCAAAGAACAAGGTGACCTCTCACCCTAAACACCAACAGCCCCCTTCCCCTACTTTCCTTCTTCAACCCCAAGCACTGAAACATGCAGTCGCCCTGACCTAATGACCCAAGCTGTTGTCCTGCATCTGCTCTGCCTCTGAGCCACCAGCAGCCTGCATCTGTAGCACCTGCGTCTGTCCCTGCCTGTTGTAACTGTTGGATGTGGTGTTGGGGGATGTAAGCACTCCCTTCTTACCGCATTCCCCTCGTGCATCAACCATGCATGAAAAGCTCCCCATAAACGAGGATGTCGGCTGTGTTCATGTCAGGGTACTTAGTAGTGCTGTGGTGCACTTAATGTTTAATTACAAGTTCACTAAGTTCAATTTCACAGAATTCACAGAAAAGGGGTAAATAACACTTCAGTCTCTGTAATTTGCTCCAAAGTAGTATTGGTACAGTCAACATCGAGTAATCTGCATTGTCTACTGCAAACAAAGACATGTGCGAGAAGAAAGCAGAGAAGACGCTAAATTCCTGCATCCCGCTGCCCTCCTAATCTTACAAACTCGTTCGTGGTAATTGTGATAATACTGCTGATAGTTTTGTCACTGTCGGACCCTGACATGCTGTCCTGTAGTGTGACCCACCCATGAGAGGTCTATGCCACATGCGCAGCTTTGCAGTAGCCCGATGTCTGATGTTTACCCTAGTCTGGCTGAGAGGCTTAATCCCTTTTGATAATATTGCTGTGTAAATAACATGACTCACTCTTTCTGTCCCCGCCTGCCAACAGCGCAGTTTGATAATACAGAGTGGGATCGCTCCTCGTCGCCAACAGAGCGGTTGCGTCCCCTGGGGCCCAGATCCAGTCCGCTGGCGGGAGGGGGAATGAAGTTTCGAATGCCCCACGAAGGCCTCACAATGGTGGGGGAGAGAGTGGACCCTACTCTGCCTCTGGAAAAGCAGGTGTATGTATGCTGTCTTTTTTGAAACCCATAGAAAGTCGGCATCATCCGTTTCTGTTTATCAGTATGGGCCATACTATTCAGGTTTTAATCAGATTAAGAGGCCTGCATGCTCTGATGTTTAGTTACTTCTGACAGGAAATGACTGAGTGCCCTAGATGCTGTCACTTCATTTACATTCACTGTAGCACAGGATAAAGACATTTCTACAGGCATCAAACTGTACGGTCAATGCAGTGAATGATTCAGTGTTCAAACACAGATCACTCCAAGTACATTGAAGCGTTGGATGTTCAGATGTAGAATCAAACCAGGTGCTTCATAACGCAGATTCATGATTGTAAATTAACTAAGAAAAGTCTGCAAACATATATGCTTTCTGCTAGGGCTGCCACGATTAGTCGACTAGTCACGATTACGTCGACTATTAAAATCGTTGACGACTAATTTAATAGTCGACGCGTCGTTTGAAGCTTTGTAAGATCCCAAAAGACGCAGGAATAAGTAGTAGGATTTAAGAGTGTAATAACGGACTGAAACAGAAGATGGCAGCACTGCATGCACAAGGATGCCAGCTGCCGTTAAACCTCAAAGAAGAAGAAGCTGTGTCCCAGAATTCATAGCGCTGCCCAGCTCAGTTGTCAACAATGGCGGCAGCTAGTTAGTTTTAATATTACTTTTATTATTCTTTCTGGGTCACAAAATAAACGTTTAACATATTTTCAGGCGAGAATGTAGCTGTGTAAACCTCAAATATCTGCTCAGTTTATCAAGACACCACATATTTTCAAAAGCGCTCCGAGGTTTTCGGAGACGTCTGTTACCCACTAGCTCGATAGCTAGCCGGGGACTAGGCTAACTAGATCCCATGAGAACAGCGGACTCCCGGCAAATCGTTTTCAAACCCACCGCCGTCTTTGGCTACTCAGGTTAAACATGATATATAAGTCACTTAGATAACTTAAAAATGTTATTGTTTGGCTTTTTTTTTTAGTATTTTATTGGTTCCTGAGTAAATCGGTTTGGCTGAGATTAAAGTTAGAGTTTTTACACAGCTGAATAAACGTCAAGCAGATTAAACTCCATTGAAACAATACGCAAATGTCATTTAAATTTAATAAACTCTCATCTTGTCTTTATTTTTAGTTAGCACATACCTTAAACACTTAAAGCTGTAAGCTAATGATAGTTATATAAGAGCAGATGCTGCTGGTGCAATAATCTGTACATCCAATGGATGATGATCTGATTAGTCGACTAATCGCAAAAATAATCGGTGACTAGTCGACTATCAAAATAATCGTTTCTGGCAGCCCTATTTGCTGCTATGCGCATACCTAAGGCATCCCTATAAAAGTGATTTTGAAATCGGGGGATTGTAGGTCCCACGAAAATAAATAAATAAAAAAAGCCAAAGCTTGTCTGATTGCACTGCTTTGATCTATTAAGGGCTTGGGCACATTAAAGTGAAACGATTATGTGTTTCGGCTAAGCAGCACTCACCAGACCTTACAGGACTGAGTAAGGTTAGAACGAGAGCTAATTAAGTCAGAACATTAAAAACACACATTTACTTTAGTCTTAATTTCAGACATCATTGGTGTAATTTATGTGCTGTTTCTGCGCACATTAAGGGTTGTTTTACTAATGAAATCCAAGCACACACACGCCTTAAGCACAGATACACATTCAAACACACATGCAACACTCTGGGTTGCTCTCACAAGCCTGAACCTTTGTACACATTCACATGAGGATGGTGTTGATTATTACGCTCCATTACTCCCTGATGATCTCTTAGAGGCTGTTTTGAGCTTTGTAGTTTCCTCCGCGAGAAAACAGCATCTCTGTCAGTCTGTAACATACAGCACCCCTTGCTCAGACATCTCCTAATAAAAGCTCATCGTTATAGAAAAGGATATTGCAATATCCTTTTTTTTTTGTAGCCCCCTCCTTTTAATGACACTCCAAAGATTCTTTGCACTTTGCTCTATCAGTCTGTCCAACACTTATGTTCACACTGAAGGTTTTCAGCAGTGAGTGATGCACTGCAATAAAATTCTGTCTGGACATTCATGCTAGCCAAGAGAAAGAACTGATGGGTTTGGCATTTGCAGTTTTAAGTGCTCAGCTGTTGGATGAATTGCAGCGAACTTTGCTTCAGATATCTGCGTCCCACTGAGGATGGATTTTAATTTGTGTGATCCCACAACCTGCTAGCAGACATCCTGGCTTGTTGACATTTTAGAGCTAGGAAAGTAAAATGCGTGGTGCTCTGAGTTTGTCATCATTACATTTTTTGTAATAATTTTTTTTAAAAAAAGAAGAAGAAGAAAGAAGGAAAAAACTATACTCTCGGGTCCACATTGTACCAAAGACTGCTGCTGCACATACTGGGGTCAATCTTACAATATATTTTTATAACACATGTCAACATCTGTTCCCAAAGGTGTAAAACTGACCCTTTTTTGTTTATTGGTTTTGGCTTTTTCCCCTCATGCCTTGTCATGTCTTTGTGTTTGCTCAGATGGTACCACGGCTCGCTGTCACGTTCGGAAGCAGAGTCGCTGCTTACACTGTGTAAAGAGTGTAGCTACTTGGTGAGGAACAGTCAGGCCAACCGCTCAGACTACTCCCTCTCTCTTCGGTAAGAAACACACGCATGCATGCACATGCAACAACAGGCAGCATAACACCCGAGCACCCTTTCAGATGAGCAGCTATACAGTTTAATTGCATCTTTCTCTTTTTTTCTTGCCAAGTGTGGTAGGAGGAGTGTGTGGAAAGTATGTGTGTGTCACCACCTGAGCTACTGATATTATATTGCAGTCTCCCACACCGCTCCATCTGTCTCTCCCCCTCCCTTCCCTTTACCATCACCTCCACTTAAGATCACTGCCACGCTGATTCTCCTCCCGATACTCATTTGCAGGGCACAATACTGCTTATCTGGTCAAATCTCTCCCTTGTAATTACTAGCATGATCCATTGTCCTGGCCTCACCACCATTCTCCCATCAACGCTCTGTCCTCACACCAACCTTGGGTTCTCTCTGTGGCCTTCCTTCACGGCCCCAGCGGGCCTTCTAAGTGGTAATCAGCCAGGTAGAGCACACTTCAGTGCACACATCATCCTCCACATAATCACTAATGAATATGAATTACCTTCTGTGGGACACACAAGAAGGAAATTAGGCAGAGAGAGGAGAGAGGGAAGAGGAGCGTGAGGGAGGCACAGTGTGTCACCGTGTTGTGCTGACATATAAACAAGCTCATGCATTACTCATTTACATGAGACGATGGATGTGACACACACACGCACATTTTTCTCCAGCAACAAGGTCAGTACTGGTGATGGTTCAACAGCTGGGAAATGTGCTGGAGAAGTAATATATCCAGAAACTCTTTGAACCATAAAGAAGCCGGCCTTCACTGAAGTCAGCCTTCAGGGTCCAGCTAAAGCAATATGATCCTGAGATCTACTGACATGCATCACTAAAAGACACCAAAAAGACAAGCAACCTGATGAATACACTAATTAAAAAAAAAGAAGAAGAACTGACTTTAAAGATTAAAATAAAAAGATAAAGTGCTTTCAGATGCCACCTTATTTCCCTAAAGGGCCACCACAATGGATGAATCTGCATGTTTGATTTTACAGAGATTTACAACAGAGTCTGGGTTTTTTTTTTCTCCTAATACTAATTTGAACCCTTAAAATCTGTAAAAGCCCAACTCAGGTATGTGTATCTTCACAATCCTTTGGGTTTTACCATCTAGTTCAGTGGTTTAACTAAACTAGCTGATCTTGTGCCAGTACCATAGCTAGACAAGGTAGACGAAGCTACTGAAATAAGACTAAACTATTGAAATAAGGGAGAAAACTAAACTGTCCTTCTATGAAGATGTATCAGTTTAATCTTTATCAGGGTGTTTTGGCTGATTTTTTAAAATTTAATACCAACAATAGAACCTTCAGAAAAGATTCTTTGTGTAATAACAAGCAGTACTACCCACATTTTATCAAAAAATGCATTATCTGTATGTTTTGGGGTGGGTTTATTTTCGGCCATTGCTCTTATCTGTCCTTGGAAAATGTGAACCCCACCTACGCTATTCTAAGATTACACAGAAATGGGAACAATAGAAGCAGTGACTGATTAAGGATGTTTTAATGGAGACAGGAGGAAGCCGTGTCAAAGTGAGTCAGCACTGAAGTAGGCAGGCCTGCTAGGTTTAAACCAACATGTAATATGCACAAGCACTGGTAGGTTGTAATCTACCATTTAGTACAAAGAATCCCCAAACATACAGGACTGGACGAAAACACGCCGTCAACTCTGAGCTCTGATGATGAAGCGTCTGGCTCTGGTGCTCAGGAAGCCAGCGGGACGTTACATACTGCCGGTTGTTTGGCTGTTTATAGTTGCAGTGAGTGCTTTTGGTTTCACTGCTCTTCAAAATTTAATTTGGTTTACTTGAACAATGATAATTATGGTGACCGGTTTCAGCCCTTGTCTTTCCCTCCGCTTCTATAATTAGACATACATCATGGCTGGCTGGCTGGCTCTTAAAGGGGAAGTCGTGTCGCGGCTGCACCGATTTTAAAGGGGAGGTGTGGTCCTCTGAGCGGAGCCACTTTCACAGTCTGGAGCATTCATCTTTCTCGCTCTCCCTCTGACTTTGCGTTTCTCTTCCATGTGTTAAAACACTGCTTATCCATCCATCATGATGTCACTTCCTTCCTAATTTGTGACATGGTGTTAAATGTTGGTTAGAATCGTGTCCTCAAAGCGAAAGGAAAAAAAAGGCGTGAGCATAAATCTGGCCTGTCACTTTCACCGTCATTACATGACAAAATGTGTGGAAGCCTGAATGGTGTTTTATGTGCCCTACATTTAACGTCATCCCTCTTCTTTTTTTCACTCTTTCTCCTTTTTATGTCCGTCCTCAATCTACGGTTCTGCTTTCACTCTCACAGGAGCTGTCAAGGTTTCATGCACATGAAGTTCACCCAGTGTAAAGATGGCAAGTACGTGCTGGGACAGAACAGCCCGCCCTTTGACACCATCCCAGAGCTCATCCACTTTTACACCACACACAAACTCCCGATCAGAGGCGCCGAGCACCTGTCCTTGCTATTCCCAGTGCTGGTGCAGACACTCTGACTGCCCTGGAGCGCCCTTTCAGTGATCAGACACTTTGAACATGAATGTTTGACTGGATCTACCCAGTGGAGTGAAAGCGTCCTCCTCTATTTTGACTGGAAGACTTTTGATGATTCAACACACGAGGCGCTTATACTCTTACCTACCACTGCTGTGTACCCGTGCCAAGCTGAAACATCTTGGGGACTGATTCACGTGAAATGCAGTACCTGAACTTGAGGCACCTTTTCTCTCTCATCCAAACGAGGCTGACTTAAGGACAAAAAAACAACAACATTCATTTCATTGCATTTCTTTCCAGTGGATGTTTGCAGAGCTCCAGAGAGGAGAAAGTGTGTATTCTGAATGTACTGAAGACCAGCAGGAGACTGAGATTAAATTATTGCTGTTCCACATTAACACCTCATCGACACTGGTAAAATATTGCTGTTGTTAGGTGAAAAGCTTGCAGCCGTTGTGCTGATTTTTCATATTTCTGCTAGAATCAGTCAGTTGAGTTTTACTGTATCACATTAGATTCCTTCTTGCTTGGGAAACCCTTTTGTAAACATTGAAAAATCCATGTTGCAAGTTTGCTATTTTCAAGTGTAAAAGGTTTTTACCAGCAGCAGTTATATTCCAAAAGCTTTTCTACATAAAGTCTTGCTTATTTCCATCCAGTCAGTTCTGTACAGTTTTCTACTGATTTGCTTGACAGAGTTACGTTGTTGATTTTCCTTCATAAGCGAAGAGAAGCTGTGTTGTATTTGCCTTGACCTCACTGACCTTTTATCTCTTGTTTCTTGCATTTTAAAGACAATACTGGGTTTATAAAAGCAGGTCTCGTCTTTGACTAACTTAAAGATAAGATAAGCCCAGAAACTGAGGAGAAGGTTCATATGAAGAAAGAGATGCGAATCAAATATTGAAAGCCAAAACAAATTGGGATTATTATGAACACTGGCTATATTAAATCGCGTTTGATTGAATATTGCACAATTTTTGTCTGGCATAGTCATTACATGCTGTTAGTAGAAGATTCAGTTCAGTTCAATTCAATTAAATTTTATTTATACGACGCCAAATCACAACAACAGTCGCCTCAAGGCGCTTTATATTGTAAGGTGGACCCTACACCTGCACTTTGGCGACAGTGGGAAGGAAAAACTCCCTTTTAACAGGAAGAACCAGGAACAGGGAGGGGCGGGGCCATCTGCCGCGACCGGTTGGGGTGAGAGAAGGAAGACAGGATAAAAGACAAGATGTGGAAGAGAGGCAGCCTACACCTATTGCAGCATAACCAAGGGAGGACTGAGGGTCACCTGGTCCAGCCCTAACTATATGCTTTAGCAAAAAGGTCCAATCTTAAAAGTAGAGATGGTGTCTGTCTCCCGAATCCAAACTGGAAGCTGGTTCCATAGGCCCTCTTGAAGATGAATTAGATGTTTGCAAAATGGGATGGAGTCTCATTGCTGCTGTCTGCTAACAGCACTGACTGTGTGGTTAAAAACTCCTGTTAGGAAAGGGATGGTTTCTACCAGACACATTGAAAGGAAAATTAATTTCAATCATCAAGGCTATAAAAATGAAAATTTAAAAAGGGAGCAAAAGATGTTAGGTTGCACTCTATAACCTCTGCATTACCCTGTAATCAAATCAGTGTTTTTAAAGGGTTGTCTTGTACGTTTTTAATCACAATTAGTGGTTCCTGACTTGGGGAGGAAATGTAGAAGGTTTGGAAACAATAAAAATCTCATTTCTGCTTTGCAACATTTTTTTAATTTCTTACTCATTTTGATTTTCTTATTATGAAATAATTTTCTTTCTTTGTTTGCAATTTACCTCCTTTGGAAAAGCTACTGGGGAATGGGAAATAGCAGAATAACTGCTTACAGCTTAGATGTGCATCCTGTGAGTAGTTCTAACACATTGATGTTAGTCGTGTGTAATAAAGGTTAGGCACCACTGATGTAGGTGGAAAAAACCTTCCAAAATATTCTGATTAAGAGCATTGCTGATGAAATTGTATACAACAGGCTCCTTTGCAGCAGGAGAAAAGAGGCACAAAGGACTTGGCAAGATTGCGTGCTTCACATACTCAAACACACACGCACACACATTTGCTTTCCTTCATCCATTAACAGCAGGGTCGGGAGGGAGAGGGTGAGAACTAGGGGTGAGGTGTGGCTGAGGAGGGGTGAGGCAGTCCTCATTATTTGGGCTGCGCTGCAGTGAAAAGCGCTGGGATTGCTTTCATTACTGAGGCAAATGAAATAGCAGAGGCTGATTACCCGCGTGACGGAGAGAGGAGACGAGCTGGATCACCCTGTTTTGGGGAGAAAGAGTGAAGGGGGGGGAATGGGAGGGAGGGAGATGAAGAAAGTGAGGAGGAGCAGGAGGGATGGGAGGGAGACGCAGCCTGGCTGTACTTCCCCAATAAGACTCCAAACAAGTGTGCGCGTGGGTGTTTGTGAGTCTAAGAGTGAGACGGTGACATTACGGGGAGGGGGGGCTGCTTCAGTCCCATTTTTCAAACAAGCCTCCCTGGGGAGGAATATGAATAATAACGACAGCGGGAATGCAGCATGTAAAAATCAAACAAATATTCCCACATTTTTCTGGCTTTTGTCTAGCGCTTAGCTGTTCTCTGCTTTGAAGGGTGTTTTTATTCGATTTTTGTTTTTATCAGACAGAAACTTGCCTTCTGTTAAGCTATATTTTTATGAGCGCATTTGTGGAGGTTGGAAGAAGTGGGTCCATCCCTTCAGCAATATCCAATAATTCTCTGTGGGTAAACGGAAAAATGTGTGTCTTCCACTGTGTCTGTCTCTGTGTGTGTGCGCGCGCGAGCGGCTGTCATATCAGAATCAGAATGTGTGTAATGTCAGATGTGGTGGGTGTCGACGATTATGCGGTGACGCCAGCTGTTAATCCATCAGATAAGCTTGGAGGAATGAACACCTGTGATCACCTCAGAGCCAGACAGCATTTTAGGGAACCACATAACGTATACACACAGATCCATAACGTGCAAGCAGAACCTTTAGTTCAGTTTAGATACCTTTGTTTCAGGTCAAAGTCTCGCTGTTGTAGAAGCCTGATTGTGAAAAGAACACAAAGATGTAAAAATTTTGGTTGTTTTACGACACATTTCGGCGGGGACTCGGTGACCCATCCGAATATTGCAGCGTTCAAACCCGGACCTGACGACAGACTCAGACATCTGTTGTGTTTAATGAATGTTATGTAGAAATATTTATTCCATCTCCAGCCCCAAGTTGCCTTGGGCTTTAACATTTATGAGATGCACACTTTGGATCTTCGGCCTCGGTTTCTCTTTCGCACAATATTGCACAGAAACCTCCAGGCTGTTTGCATGCACAGAGGCAGGGAATTAGCCAGCTGTGCACACAAACCCAATGCCACAAGTGAGGGACGGGACATGCATGTCAGACTAAGAGGCCGCCATCCTCCCTCTCACTTAAACCCCTATTCCAGACATGTTAATCCCTACAGTTGTGGCAGGCAGGCGTACAAGAGATAAATTGGAGGTCAGCGTGAGCAGGTGTGTGTTTGCCGTCAGAGCCTGCCAGAAGACTGCAATCAGAGAAGGCTGGGTGAGGGAAGCAGCTGCTGTTTTGGGGGGTTTTGAGAGGGAAGGAATTTTGAAGAGATTGCTTACCCACTCCTGCCACCTATCTGTTCAGCTGTTGCCAAACGGCTGGTTGCTCAGACTGATGAAAACGTGACGTGTGTTCATTTAATCAGGTACTGTATTTAATTTTTCTTTTCCTTTGCAAAATAGAACAAAGATGAGCTTGTTTAACACACCACACACAATCGCACTCACTGACCGTGGAGTTCTGGTGACTGTGCAGGGCATTTGAGATAATTAGAGGTTTGTGACAGCCATCAGAAAAAAAGTACACTGTGGTCAAAAACGGGCCAGCAACAATAATCAGGTAGGCTGTGGTATTTAATGCTCATTTTGGTACTAAGAGGCTCAAAATATTCTGGGAAAATAACCCCCACACAATTACATCACCACCACCAACCTAAACTGCTGTTACGATGG